>NW_027256890.1:4107261-4139761 GCF_029215685.1 Pituophis catenifer annectens
CTGGAAGTTCATTTTCTGGCATGCGCATGCCCCCTGGACAGCTCCTCTTCCAGGTTGCAGCCCTGACGAGGGACCTTTTAGGCCCTCGGTGCCGAAAAGATCCGCCACCACTGGTTTAGGGAATACGATATTAGAATAAAAGGAATAGAAATGTTCAGCGTGTGCATTCAGCTCAGGAGTTTCAACCCAACATTGCAAATTAAGCCCTCAAGTCCTTTCTCCTCATATCCACCTCCTGCTTCTCCTTCCAGCATTTTCCCTCACTCCGAGCATCTTCATTTAATGCAAGAGGGGAAAAAAACCCCCCACAAAATGTTTTTCCTTTGTTAGTGTTAGGCTGCATCCCAAGGAGACGTTGCCTACAAAGAGAGAAATCCTCCTCCTTAAGCTTTGCTGGGCTATTTTTCTTCGCTTCCCGCTTGCATCAGCAGATGCTCCCAAGTCTCAATTTCCACCCTCCACTCAGCCGACAGCGGTCACAGCTTGCGGGGAACAGGTGGGGTCTTCTGCCTGAGTTGTGGTGGTATCAGCCCATGGCCTTGTCCTTCAGACCGGGCTGGATGACAGCCAATCAAGTCCTGCCTCGTTCCTGCGGGGGGTCATTCCCAAGGTCAAAGTGGTACCTCGGTGGCCTTGCTTTGGTGGTTTTGATTGACGAGCTGGGCCGCCTCTGTTCAACTCAGCCACTCTGTGTTTAAGCTCCTGTCTCCTGCATCTGTCACGGAATTGCTGGGATTGGAAAGCGAGAGAGAGAGAGAGGCACAAAGAGAGGTTTCCTTTGTACTCCACTGCTGATAAGTGTTTGCTCTTGGGCATTTGGGTAAAATTCTCCAGAGATAGCACAGTGGGGGAACAATTTCACGGGGTGCCATTTCTCTCTCTCTCTTTTTTTTTTTCCACCTTAAAAAAAAAAAACAAAAACCAATCCACAGCTTTCTTTCTTTCTATCTTGGCAAGACGCCGACGTAATATCCCAAGCCATTGCGAATCAGACAAGTTGGATGTGACTCTGAATTCTTCTAGAATTTCCACGGCTCTTGTTCCTGATCTTAAGAGAATAACAGTGTTGGGAGAGACTTTGGAGGTCTTCTAGTCCAACCCTCTGCTCAAGCAGGTGATCCTATATCAGGGGTCTGCAACCTTAAACACTCAAAGAGCCATTTGGATCTGTTTCCCACAGAAAAGAAAACACCGGGAGCCACAAAACCCTTCTGTGCCTGACTATTTCTTGAGCAACCACAAAACTAGCATATGTAGTTGAATTAAACGTTCTGTTTTCTTCTGAAACTTTTCTTTTTTTTTGGTTTATCCATGGTTGGCCTACCGGGGGTTGAAAAGCTCAATAAATCGCGTGCCAGTGGGTGTTGCACATTGGTGGTTGTGACGCATATTTTGAGTGACGGAGCTGCAGCAGAGGGGTGAAAGAGCCACATGCGGCTCCAGAGCCACAGGTATCAGCACTTCAAGCTGCATTTACTCTAGTGCTGACATAAGAAGGAGAAGCGGAGGCGTCTGGAAAGGGACGTTTGACTTTTCACCTACTTATTTTCTCTGGAGATAATATCCCCTAGGAGATGGGATGGGAGGGGGGAAATTCCTTTGAGCTGGAGCAGTAGATTAGGGGTAGAGTGACTTGGAAGATGGCCAATGAGTGCAGGGAAGTGGGGAACAGAAAGGGAGGGTTTTGGGTCAGGAAGTCAGTGTTGGCTGCGATGGAGTCGGAGTTAGAATGTCGTGCTTAATAAATGGAAGTTTTTTCATCAAAGACTTTGTTTGAAATGCAATTTATTTGAGACGACCTTGAAACCTGACAACAGGTTGCTGATCCCTGTCCTATACCATTTCAGACAAGTGGCTGTCCAGGGATGGAAGCACCCACAACTTCTGGAGGCAACTTCTGGTCTACTGGTTAATTGTCCTCACTGTTGGGAAGTTTCTCCTTAGTTCTAGAGCGGGAGTGTCAAACTCAAGGCCCAGGGGTCGGAATCAGCCTGTGGGGTGCTTAGATCCCACCCTAGAAACAGCAAAGGACCAGCCCACAGTGCCTCTGCCAACGAAAACGGAGCTCAGGAGGGCCACATGTGGCCCTTCCAGGCTCCGTTTTCCCTGGCAGAGGGTTGCAGGAAGCCGTTGCAGCCGAAAATGGAGCTCGGGAGCCCGTTTTTGCTGGCAGAGTTCTTGGGTCACCACAGGGCCCCGCCCAATAAAAGTGACGTTGAACTGGCCACACCCCCTGGCCACGCCCCTCCCCCCCGAGGTCAAACATAACTGTCAATGAAATCGAGTTTGACACCCCTGTTCTAGAGGTTGCTTCTCTCCTTGTGAGAAGAGTTCCAGGTTGCTTCTCTGCTTAGTTGAGTCTCAACCAGTGAACAAGGTTGCTAGCTCACCCCCTCTGCATAGAACCCAATTCCCACGCCTTCCAGTCCTGATATGCATTTCTACTTCTCTCCTCACCTTCTGGTCTAAAAATTGAAGGCGTTCAAAAGCAGGGAAGCCAAAGAAATTACCCATCACAGGTGAGAAGACGATTCAGTGAGAAGAATATTGGTGCTCAGCCCTGTCGGATGTTTGGTTCTTTGCCTCTTAAATTGGACAGGAATGTAAATTAAAATCCACAGTTCTCCCCTGGACTCTTGGAAATGGCCAGAGCGTTGGTTAGTTATTGTTATGAGTCATCCTTCATCATCAATGGGTCTTCACCACGACGGATGTTGTACGTTAGTCATGCATTTTATGAGAAGAAGTCAGGGGTGGGTTCTGAATTTTTTTACTACCGGTTCTGTGGGCATGGCTTATTTTGTGGGTGTGGCTTGGAGGTCATGTGACTAAGTGGGCATGGCTAGCTGGTCAGAGTCATTTCTGGAAGGTCCTCGCACTTATGACCAGTCCTCGCACTTACGACCCGACTCATTTGTTTGCTTTTAAACTGATCAGCTGTAGGACGGCCCTTTGAAGCCCCGCGGCAAGAGTTTAAACAGTTTTTTTCCCTCTAGTCATCAGCTGGGACTCAGGAGGCAGCAATAGATTGGGGGTGGGGCCAAATAAAAGGTAAGAATAACGTGGGGGGGGGTGGGGAGGGCGGGGGGGGGGAGAACCGGTTCGGTGACATCATATCGTCACTGCTACCGCCTCGGCCGAACTGGACCGAACCGGGAGGAACCCACCACTGGAAGAAATATACCCCTTTAGCTGTTCCACATCTACCTTGATCAATTGTAATGGGTTGTTCATTTGGCACGGGCTTAATATGTTGCATCAACCCAATCATTCTGGTTTATTTTATATTATTTTATTTAGACATTTTTCTTTAACATACATTGGTGCCTGGTAAACAGTGTATTATCTGGGTCAATTTACCTCTACATAGTAATAATAGTAGTAATATTTATTTATACCTATTAATCATCTTTCAACTTCTAACTTCTACCTCTATTATCTAACCAATGATATGTTGGAAGAAATCTTCTTCTGGGTTCAGTTCCAAGTGGGGAGAAAGACATTGGAAACATGGTGGCTGATTGGAAAGATGGTTTTTAATGGTGGACAGGATCACATGCCTTGAAGATCTTGGGTGAAGAAGAAAAAAAAAGAGAAGTGATGCTGAGAGTGCCTGAGTTTTATACCCTCTTTGGGCTTTTGAATTTGAGCTGTTTGGTTGTCAGACTCCCATGGGGCCATGCGGGGGTAACTTTGTAGGTTGTCTGTGTCCCAGGCTTGGTTGACTCTTGCTGGGTGATGATGTAATGAAAGGGCTTTGGGAAATTCCTACTATGGCTCTGCCTGAAGGAGGTAGATCTTTGTTATGTAGAATAGAGTGGCCCAGGCCTTCATGGCCCATTGACAAAGGTGTGTGTGGGTGTGGGGGGGCACTGAGTTTCTGCCTCCCTTTTAGGGGAAATATTCTGCCCTTTTAATATTTTCTAAAATATCTCATTTTTCTAGGAGAGGGGTGGTTGCTAACTTTTTTAAAATTATATTTTCATCTGTAGGAATTTCTTCATTCTTCCAATGCTGTTCAAATACAATTCTCGCTGCTGTCAAGACATGCAATATTAAATATACATTCCCTTCGTCATATTTTTCTGGTAGTATACCTAACAAAAATACTTCTGGCTTTAAATCTATATGTTGCTTTAACATTTTCTCTAACCATGTATGTATTTTCATCCAGATTTTTTTTTGCCTTTGGACATGTCCACCACATATGATAGTAAGAACCCAGTATCTGGTTACATTTCCAACATTTAGCAGATATGTTTTTAAACATCTTTGCTAGCCTCCAATCATTCTGGTTTAAAGCAACCCTAGTTTATGGCTTTACCGATCTTAAACTCAACAAGCCAGGGTTAAGCCAAAGCTTTGCGTGGGGTGACTTTCAGTAAAGTCTTGAATTGAGGCCTCCTACACTAATATTTCACTGCGTCATGTGTAAAAAAAGAGATTCAGCTTTCAGTTTGTGGTTTTCTCTCAGTGTGCTATCACAGTGCCAGCTGTAAATGTTAATGCAGCAAATTCTCTGAGCCAAATTCTTCATCATGCAAGGATTTTTTTTGTTTTTTAAATATACTCATTAGGTTTTATACTAGTTGTACATCCCAGGTACATTGTGATAAAAGCGATATGTTGTCGTCATCTCCATGTTTTTTGGAAGATGATTCTCTGCAGCAGCTTCTCATAAAATGGTGGCTCGCTGGTCCTGGTGAGGTCTTGCAATGTTGCCGTATTTGCCGGAGGTCTCTTGTGCCAGTTGGCAATTCCCACAGTTCCCACCGTCTGAATGATCTCTGAAAGATTTTGAGTCAGAGCCGGTTCTATCCGTCTTGGAGGTCAACTGCTGTGGACGAAGGTGGACATGCTGGCTGAGGTGGAAAGAAAGAGAAGAGAAGAGGATGACCATAAGGGAAGTGGATGGAGTCAGTTACAGTGATGTTGAGTGCACTGTTGGGAAACTTGAAGAACAGATTAGGGATGGATCATCATGGACCATCTATGTATGTGGCCACTAAGAATTGAAAACAACTTGGTGGCACATAACTAATCAACCAACCAACCAACCAACCAACCAACCAAACAAACAAACAAACAAACAAACAAACAAAGTCTGAAAGTTCATAGTGTCCTTCAGCTGTCTAGCATATCCCGCTTTCTGTGAGGGAAATGGCTTGAAAAGATGCCATCATATTCTTGTGAGTTTGTTGGAAGGATTTCGTTGGTTCTTATGGAACAGACAGGCCTTTGCTCTACTTTATCATGTGGTAGCTCTGGGCATGTTCTGAGTTTTTCTGGTCTTCTGAAAGTAGATATGCATTTTAAATACTTATAGACCCCCCTCCTCCTCCTTTCCGCCTCCTCCTCTTCTCCTTCTCCTCCTTTTCCTCCTTCCCCTTCTCCTTCTCCTAAAAGATTACATCCTTAATTCAAAGGGGATGTTGCTTTGTGAGTCACAACTCAATTTCTTCTTCTTCTTCTTCTTCTTCTTCTTCTTCTTCTTCTTCTTCTTCTTCTTCTTCTTCTTCTTCTTCTTCTTCTTCTTCTTCTTCTTCTTCTTCTTCTTCTCCTTCTCCTCCTCCTCCTCCTCCTCCTCCTCCTCCTCCTCCTCCTCCTCCTCCTCCTCCTCCTCCTTCTCTCTCTCTCTCTCTCTTTCTCTCTCTCCTCACAGATACATACACAATAGTAACCAGCCTGCTCCAAAAACGTAAGGTGGGTAGGAATCCTGTCTGTCAGAAATTAATGAGGTGAAAGTCCTAGTATAAAGCAAAGCCTTGAGTAAAATTCCATGGCTTCATGGACTGTTAATTCTTTATTAGGTTTTCCTAAGACAGAGATAAAGGGCATTTTATCTTTTTTAAGGTTTGCATTAACATGCCATTGGATTTTATAGGGACATCGATCTTCATTTGGCTAATCTGCAAAGCATAATAGGGATGTGGATTCTTTGCAGTGGCAATGACAACTCGATAATGCTTGGGATGGAGCAGCAGGGGTGGATTAGCCAGTTAATGTTTGCAACTTGGTAGCATGGGGGTCGGGGGACCTCATAGTCAACGGTCAGACCGTGGAAGACGACTGTGGAGAAAGAACTGGTGGTGTTGAAGGCAGGAGATGTACGTACAGGCAGTCCTCAACTGAGCCCAAAGTTTCTGTTGGAAAGTAGAGACAGTTGTTAAGTGAATTTCACTCCATTTTACTTTCTTGCCACAGTCCTCAAGCAAATCACTGCTGTTATTAAGTTGGTAACACAGGAGTTGTGGCTTACTTCATTGACTTTGTTTTTCAAAAGGCCGCAAAAGCAGGGGTGGGGCTGCTGGGGGTTCGCAGGGGTTCGGGAGAACCTCTAGCTAAGATTCTGTGCAGTTCAGAGAACCCCCAAATCCCACTCCTGGCTGGCCTGACCCACCTCACTCCTCCCCTTCCTGAAGTCCCCATGTGGCCTATTTTGGATGCAGGTAAGTGCAGGGCATGTGCGGAGGCTCGGGGAGGGTGAAAAACAGGCCTACCAGAAGTTTGGGCTGTTTCTAGCCTCCAGAGGGCCTCTGGAGCCTGGGGAGGCCATTTTCGCCCTCCCGAAGGCTCAAGGAAAGTCTCCGGAGCCCGGGGAGGGTGAAAACACCCCCCCCAGCCATGGTGCAGGAGTCCAACTAGGCCACGTCCACCATGGCCACACCCACCAAGCAACTGGACAGAGAACTTGCTAAAAAATTTTTTTTTAAATTTATTTTTATATGCCGCCCTTCTCCGGAGACTCAGGGCGGCTTACAATGCGTTAAGCAATAGTCTTCATACTTTTGTATATTTTATACAAAGTCAGCTTATTGCCCCCACAAACTGGGTCCTCATTTTACCCACCTTAGAAAGGATGGAAGGCTGAGTCGACCTTGAGCCTGGTGAGAATTGAACTTGCAGTAATTGCAGGCAGCTGGATGTTAAATGCTGCCTTAGTAGGAGGCGTTAGCCTCCTACGCCACTCAGGCTCCTCTAAAATTTTTGAAGCTCATGTGACCCTGGGATGCTGCAACCATCATAAATATGAACCAGTAGCCAAATGTCTGAATTTTGATCACATGATTGTGGGGATGCTGCAGTGGTCGTAAGTGTGAAAAATCTAAGTCACTTTTTACAGTGATGCTGTAACTACAAACAATCACTCAAGGAACTATTGTAAAATGAGGACTATCTGTAATTCCTCGGGATCCTTAAGGCAGAGGCAGGGCGATGGTTTTTAAAAAGAAGTGATCTGGAACCCACCACATCCTTTTAACTTGATGACGGATAAACGTCGGTAAATCAGATCCCAATTTATGTAGCAAAAGTGCCCAAGATAACTTCCTTCACAAAACATTATTATATTGGTTTTGACAACCCTGAAGTGAACCTGGCTGAGGCCATCTTGGAGGCTTCAGAGTTGCCACACAACAGAGGGAGGTGGGAGGAATAGTTAGATGGGGTTTTGTAGCCAAAACAATGAAGTTTTTCTGTGGGAACCAAGGACATTCTCATAGGTGGCTGGCCAGAGGAGGAGTCAAAGTAACCAAGCAACCGGCCAGCACCTGGATTGGACAGTGTGACCAGTGACCTGGGGGGAAAGGGGAAATGTTTATTTTTCAACAGGGGTGAAATCTACTTACCCTCCTTACCGGTTTGGAAGTGCACGCACTGCATGCGCACGCTGACCCTCTGCACATGCGCAAACCCTTCTGAGCATGTGCAGAGGGTAAAGAACAGGTTACTTCCTGGTTAAAGTCAGGAAGTAATGACGACGGGGTGTGTGGGCGGAGCCTCAAGCTGCCATCGCTACCAGTTCTCCGAACCACCGGCCGTCATCGCTACCGGTTCGGGAGAACTGGGACGAACCGGGAGCATTTCACCCCTGCTTTTCAATTAGGTGAAAGCTGCAGGAACTTCAGAGTCGGCTTTCACCAGTTGTGCCAATATGATGTATCCAATAAATTGTTCTTTGAGGAATTCCCTGCCTCAGAGTTCTGCTTTCCGAGGGTGCATTACTTGGAATGCTACAGATTTCTGTATTAGTCTGTGTTTTGAGTTATCACAGGGGCCTGATCCATAAATTGATCCAATTGGGTGGATTAGAATCGCTGAGTTCCTTGTCCACCTGCTTGTGGGCGCAGGATCTAACTAGAACAGCTCCGATGGATGGCTTTCAGGCCTTTGTCTGAAGAACATGATCCTAAAGGTAAAGGATCCCCTCGCACATATGTGCTAGTCGTTCCCAACTCTAATTTGGTGGTGCTCATCTCTGTTTCAAAGCCGAAGAGCCAGCGCTGTCCGAAGACGTCTCTGTGGTCATGTGGCTGGCATGACTCAACGCCAAAGGCGCACGGAACGCTGTTCCCTTCCCACCAAAGGTGGTCCCTATTTTTCTACTTGCATTTTTTACGTGCTTTCGAACTGCTAGGTTGGCAGAAGCTGGGACAAGTCACGGGAGCTCACCCCGTTACGCAGCACTAGGGATTCGAACCGCTGAACTGCCAACCTTTCGATCGACAAGCTCAGCGTCTTAGCCACTGAGCCACACGATCCTAGGAAGACGTTATTCTGATTTTTCTCCCTCTGTTGCAGAAAGATCTTTTTGTTTTCTTACCACGGAAGCTTTCGTGGACCAATGCCACCAGTAGAAATGAGATGGGGGGCTATTTCCTTGAATGGTAAGCCATCATTAACCTGTGCTTGAAGACAGTCCACGCCTCTCTGTCGGTATTCGGGCCTATTGTTGTGTCGCTGTCCCTGGTGCTGAAAGGCCTCTGTCCTTGGTGCTGTTATCGTTCCTGAGATTCCAGTTTATCTTGTCAAATGCCTGGCGCTTTTGAGAACTTCTGACGGATACCCTAGAGTTGGCATGTTGTAACCAGTGATTTGTAATTTTTATCAGAGGCTGACTTTTTTGGGGGGGGTGGGGTGGGGGTGGGGGAAGGAGGCACTGGCACGTCATGCTTTCAACCTTAGCCGCTTAGATCAGTATCTATTAACTGAAGACTGATTCTGATAAAAGGGCTTTTTTGGCATTGTTATCTCTGTGACAGAGAGAGAGAGCTCAGCTTGCATAAAGTCTTGCTTCCATGTTGTCAGTCTTATGGCCTCGTTGACATCTGTGTTGAGGAATACAAAACATTGCAGAAATTGGTCAACTATTCTGCATTTTTAATGCATGTGTTAGTTCCTCCCATTTCCTTTTTTTTTTTGGGGGGGGGGTGCATGTGTTAGTTCCCCCCCACCCTGTGAAAGTAGCTCATTCAGGAAAGAATACGATAAAAAAAAAAGCTTTCGAATTAATCTCTCCAAGTCGGTAGGCATTATCATTATTTTAAAAGCTTCACAGTAATCTCTTATGGGTTGCATTATTTATTGGCGGCTTCAATAAAATTATAATTTTGAGGCAGCACCTTTGTTGTCATGTCTGAAGAAAAACAATATTGTGTCTTCATTGTCATCTTATATCTTGTGAGGGATACGAGATGTTGTTGCATGTGGAATAAATGGTAGATTTTATTCTTGTATTCATTTTTTCTGTAAGGTATTTATGTGCCACCCACTCACTAAGTGGCTCAGAGAGGCCTGTAGAAATATATTTAAAGCAACACATTGGGTGAAAAACACAATTAATTTCAAATAACTTGAATATTAAAATAAAAATACTCCTAAATATTCTCTCTCTCTCTCTCTCTCTCTCTCTCTCTCTCTCTCTCTCTCTCTCTCTCTCTCTCTCTCTCTCTCTCTCCTCCTCTCTCTCTCTCTCTCTCTCTCTCTCTCTCTCTCTCTCATACCAATGACTGATTGTTCCACAACATGGATCTTATCATTGATAGGGTAGGAGAGAATTGCAAAGGAAACAGAATTAGCCTCAGACACTGCTGCCTGATGTATTAGTCACCAGGAATATGTGAATATGGATAGACCCTTTGGTCTTTCCTTACTCTGTGAATGTCAGAGGTGAAGGATTAGTTAAGCAGATTTATTGCTCATGCCTATAAACAAAAATCTGGCCAGCCAAGGGTCAGCATTAAATTGGTGCTAGATAAGAGTCAACAGAATTCAGGAACGGATGGATTTAGACTACTGGTGGGAATGTAATGACTCCCAGCTGATTTCTCTCTTGATTCCACCCCAGGCTCTGCCTGTTTTTTCCCTACAGCAGGTGTGTCAAACTTGATTTCACTCTGGGACGCATTAGGGTTGTGTTTGACCTTGGGGTGGGGGCGTGGGGTGGGGCGTGGCCAGTGGCCAGCTCGACATCACTCGTGTTGGGGGTGCCTGTCGTGGCCTGAGCACTCTGCCAGCAAAAATGGGCTCCCAGGCTCCGTTTCAGCTGCGATGGCCTCCTGCAGTGAAAATAGAGCTTGGCAGGGCCATATGTGGCCCTTCTGGGCTCCGTTTCTGGCTGCAACAGCCTCCTGCAACCCTCTGCCAGTGAAAATGGAGCTCTATTTTCCCTGGCAGAGCCACCGTGGGCTGGTCCTTCGCTGTTTCCCAGGCAGCCCCTGGGCCAGATCTAAGTACCCCGCGGGCTAGATCCATCCCCCCCCCGGGCCTTGAGTTTGACACCCTTGCCTTACAGTGAGCAAACTAACACAAGCACAGTCCTTAATTCAGTTAGCAGGATGGGCCGTGTAGTTTAAATCATGTCCATTGTTCCATTAACTCAGCCTTTGAATTCATAACCACTTCAGGCTCTGCTAAATGTCATTAACGGTGATCAATTGTGATCAACAATTTCCTGCCTGCTGTTATGCAAGTTCAAAACACTGACTTAGCAGGAAGAAATCCTCTGTCCCCCCCCCCCCCCCTTTACAACAAAAGCTTAAAATTGGCTTGCTAGACCAGTCTGTTCAATTCATCCCTGTCTCTTTGTTCATTCAGACCCCGATTTCCTGTCTTGTGCAGCCCCGAGCTATAATTCTTTCTTCCCTCTGCCTTGGTATCTATTTTTTTTTAATGATCTGCCATTAAACAGCACTATTTTTTTAATATCTTGGTGGTTCGGTTCCTTCTCCCTTATCTATCTTCCTTGGATCACTTGCTGGTTTTCGTTTCGTTTTTTTCTTTTTTTATTGATCCTCGCAACTTCCTATTGGAATAAATAAGGCTAGATCCTTGGATTTTATCTGACAAAATCCAGCCATCTTAAAGGTAAAGGTTCCCCTCGCACATATGTGCTAGTCATTCCCAACTCTAGGGGGCGGTGCTCATCTCTGTTTCAAAGCCGAAGAGCCAGCGCTGTCCGAAGACGTCTCCGTGGTCATGTGGCCCACCAAAGGTGGTCCCTATTTTTCTACTCACATTTTTTACCTGCTTTCGAACTGCTAGGTTGGCAGAAGCTGGGACAAGTCACGGGAGCTCACCCCGTTTACTAGGGATTCAAACCGCTGAACTGCCAACCTTTCGATCGACAAGCTCAGCATCTTAGCCACTGAGCCACCATGTCTCCAGCCATCTTACCACTCAGCTATATGTGTAACTCTCAACCAGGAAAATAAATATGAAATAATACACCCCTTAAAAAATTTCCTTGATTAATTGAAGATTTATTTTAAAACGATTGAAAAGACTTTGGACTGCTCGTTGAGTTAGGGATTCTATTTCAATGCTCGGCTCTCTAAAAATGCTAATCTGCCTTGTGTTTGGCAGGAGCAAGCAGAGCTAGAGGGCAGACTTAAATGAGTCATTAGCTTAGCATCATTATGTTCCCACAAAGAATCAAAGTCCAACCCCTCTTGAACTTGGTTGACCGGCACAATCTTATTGTTGAAGTTTAGTTGACTGGAGTCTTGAATAAATTTCTGTGCTGCAACCTAACAGATGGCCCTGAATCCTGATTCTTTGAGCCTGCCTGACACATTGTGAGAAATAGCATTTTTCAGAAGTAGCAGAAGGGTGTCAAACTCGATTTCATTGAGGGCCACATCAGGGTTGTATTTGACCTGAGGGGGGCTGGGGGCGCATGGCCAGGGTGGACAAGGCCCAGGGGCGACATTCAGGAGGTTCTGAAAGGTTCTGGAGAACCAGTAGTGGAAATTTTAAGTAGTTCGGAAAACCAGCAAATACCACCTCTGGCTGGCCCCAGAGTGGGGTGGGAATGGGGATTTTGCAATATCCTTCCCCCAGAAGTGGGGAGGGAATGGGGATTTTGTAGTATCCTTCCCCTGCCATATCCACCAAGCCATGCCCACCAAGCTACAACATGCCCACCAAGCCACACCCACAGAACCGGTAGTAAAAAAAAAATTGAATTTCACCATTGGCATGGCCAGCTTTGACGTCCCTCATTGAGGCTCTGTTTTCAGCCGTGACGGCCTACTGCAGCGCTCTGCCAGTGAAAACAGAGCTCGGAGGGGCGCATCCTTCATGGGCTATGTTTTCGGCTGCAATGGCTTCCGCAACTCTTTGCCAGTGAAAACTGAGCTTGGGGAGGCCATGCTATGGCTATTCCTATTCCTTCCTTCCTTCCTTCCTTCCTTCCTTCCTTCCTTCCTTCCTTCCTTCCTTCCTTCCTTCCTTCCTTCCTTCCTTCCTCTCTCCCTCCCTCCCTCCCTCCCTCCCTCCCTCCCATCCAGCCATGGTGCACAGTGATTAGAGTGCAATATTGCAGGCAAACTCTGCCCACTGCCAGCAGTTCAATCCTGACCGGCTCAAGTTTGACTTAGCCTTCCATCCTTCCGAGTTGGGGGCAAGAGGCTGTAAACCGCCTAGAGAGGGGCTGTAAAAGCATTGTGAAGCAGTATATAAGTCTGAGTGCTATTGCTATTGCTCTTCCTTTTTTTCCTCCCTCCCTCCCTCCCTCCCTCCCATCCATGGTGTGCAGTGGTTAGAATGCAGTATTGCAGGCAAACTCTGCCCACTGCCAGCAGTTCAATCCTGATCGGCTCAAGGTTGACTCAGCCTTCCATCCTTCCGAGGTGGGTAAAATGAGGACCCAGATTGTTGGGGGCAAAAGGCTGATTCTGCAAACTCCTTAGAAAGGGGCTGTAAAAGCACTGTGAAGTGGTATATAAATCTAAGGGCTATTGCTATTGCTACTTGGCCCAGCAAGTCCATTTAAGAAGGGGAGGTTGAGAGTGAAGTTTCAGGATGGAATTCATTTATGGTTGCCCACCACCTTGACTTGAAAACAGAGCATCTCTGCTCCTTGCATTTACACCCAAAGTGTCCTTCTCGGGATTAAACAAAAGTTGCTCCATGTTTCTCCCACGGGAGCTTCTTTCTGACTGCTTTATCATGGGCTTGACGGATGGCCCTTCATCTTCGTCATTCTGCACTACCATTGTTAGCATAACAGGTGATTTAATGAACATTTCATCATGCTTTCCAACGGCTCTTGCCCACATCTAATTTTCCACTGCTTTTTTTTTTCCCACGGAGATTCGTGCAGACATGCTCCAAATGGGAAGTGGAAAGGAGGAGGGTTGTCTCTCCAGGGAAGATGGATGGCATCCTTAAAAAGTTTCCTAGGGCCTCATAAAATGCTGCTATATTCAGAGATCGCATTTAGTTGCAGGCAAATTCTGGGACAGAAACTCAAGCTGTCACTGGGGGGTTTATGGCTCACTGTACAAGTGACAAAAATTGTACATCATTTACTTGACTCGTGGTATTGTGGGACTCGCTAGCATCCTTCCTCGGTTTCCAGAGGTAGACGGAGTTGTTAGCATGGAACAGAAAAACAGAAGAGGGGACTTTTGGAGATGACTGCAAAAACCAGAACATGAAATACCTGAATGATAAAAAGAAAAGAAAAAACGTGTAATCATATAATATTAGGGATTGTTAATATTTACATTTTTGTATCCCATCTTTATTATTTTTTACAAATAAATAAAATTTATTTATCATCTCCAACAACGCCTTCCTCTTCCTATTTCCCCCCCACAACAACAGCCCTGTGAAGTAGGTTGGACTAAGAGCCTGGTGGTGCAGCAGACTAATAGCCTGTTATTAACATTCAGCTGCCTGCAATTACTGCAAGTTCAAATCTCCCCAGGCTCAAGGTTGACTCAGCCTTCCATCCTTTCTAAGGTAGGTGAAATGAGGATCCAGTTTGTGGGGGCAATAAGCTGACTTTGTATAAAATATACAAAAGTATGAAGGCTATTGCTTAACGCACTGTAAACCGCCCTGAGTCTCTGGAGAAGGGCGGCGTATAAATCAAATTAAAAAAAAAAAAAATGGACTGGCCAAAAGTCACCCAGCCAGCTTTCTGACCTAAGGTGGAATTAGAACTCACTGTCTCCTGGTGATTGGCCCAAAATTATACAAAAACTTTCATGGCTAAGGTGGGACTAGAATTTGCTGTCACCTGGTGATCGACCCAAAGTCATCCAGATAATTTGCATGGCTAAGGCGGAACTAGAACTCATAATCTCCTGGTGATTGGTTCAAAATCCCCAAGCTGGCTTTAGGCCTAAAGTGGGGCTAGAACTCACTTTCTCCTGCTTTTTAACCTGGTGCCTTAACCATTAGACCAAACTGGGGAGATATCTATCTATCTATCTATCTATCTATCTATCTATCTATCTATCTATCTATCTATCTACCTACCTATCTATCTATCTATCTATCTATCTATCTATCTATCTTTTCTCTGTTTTTATATCTATCGATCGATCGATCAATCAATCTATGGTGAAATCCAAATTTTTTTACTACGAGTTCTGTGGGCATGGCTTGGTGGGTATGGTGTCACTTGGTGGGTGTGACTTGGTGGCTGTAGCAGGGGAAGGATACTGCAAAATCCCCTTTCCCACCCCACTCCAGGGGAAGGATACTGCAAAATCCCTATTCCACCCCACTCCAGGGGAAGGATACTGCAAAATCCCCATTCCCACCCCACTCCAGGGGAAGGATACTGCAAAATCCCTATTCCACCCCACTCCAGGGGAAGGATACTGCAAAATCCCCATTCCCTCCCCACTCCAGGGAAAGGATACTGCAAAATCCCCATTCCCTCCCTACTCCAGGGGAAGGATACTGCAAAATCCCTATTCCACCCCACTCCAGGGGAAGGATACTGCAAAATCCCTATTCCACCCCACTCCAGGGGAAGGATACTGCAAAATCCCCATTTTCTCCCCACTCCAGGGGAAGGATACTGCAAAATCCCCATTCCCTCCCCACTCCAGGGGAAGGATACTGCAAAATCCCCATTCCCTCCCCACTCCAGGGAAAGGATACTGCAAAATCCCCATTCCCTCCCTACTCCAGGTGAAGGATACTGCAAAATCCCCATTCCCACCCCACTCTGGGACTAGCCAGAGGTGGTATTTGCCATAGATAGATAGAAAGATAGATAGATAGATAGATAGATAGATAGATAGATAGATAGATATAGATACAGATATATATTGGCGAAAGAAATTAGGGTAGATCTATTTCTTCTTTCTTGAAATAGGACTCTACCCACTGCTACCAGGTACTTGGCTGATGCCCTAACCAAGGCCTCAAGAGTTGTCAAGGTGAATATTTCAATTTTTCCCCCCTCCACAATTTACCCGGCATTTCCCCATGTCACGTGGGGCTGTCTCAAGGAACTTATTAACATAGCAATTACGAGGATGGAGCCAATTGCTGAACTAGACAGCGATGGTGACGTTTTTCTCTTTCGGTGGATTTAGGTAGAGATTTGTTTCTACGCTTAATGGGTATTACTTATTTAGGAAGCTTAGCTGGGTTTTGCTGACCCAGCAGAACATGTGACGGCTCTGTTAAGTCATTGGTGGTATGTGTGTTTGACTTGCTCTCTCTGTCTGTGTGCTTCCAAGTGCAATCCATCCATAGATTTCTGAACCTCAGTAGCTTAAGAACATCCATGACTTGGAAAAAAACCAATTATGTACTAGTCATTCCTGACTCTAGGGGGCGGTGCTCATCTCCGTTTCAAAGCCGAAGAGCCAGCGCTGTCCGAAGACGTCTCTGTGGTCATGTGGCCGGCATGACTCAATGCCAAAGGCTCATGAAACGCTGTTACGTTCCTACCAAAGGTGGCCCCTATTTTTCTACTTGCATTTTTTACGTGCTTTCGAATTGCTAGGTTGGCAGAAGCTGGGACAAGTAACGGGAGCTCACCCCGTTATGCGGCACCAGGGATTCGAACCACTGAACTGCTGACCTTTCTAATCGACAAGCTCAGAGTCTTAACCACTGAGGCACCCTGTTCCTTGTATAACAAAGTTGATCTCACCCAAATCACCCCATAAAAGATTAACGTTTCACCCGATGTTTAAGTGAACCTTTTCTCCTGGCTAACAGAATTTAGTTATTTAGTTGTTTACAAGTATTTACATGTTTGTTGATGTTTTCATCTAAAACAAGTGCTGTCCATGTTCCAATATTTGAGGGGCTGCCACAGAGAGGAGGAGGGGGTCAACCTGTTTTCCAAAGCACCAGAAGGCCAGAGAAGGAATAATGGATGGAAACTGATCAAGGAGAGATTCAACCTGGAAATAAGGAGGAATTTCCTGACAATGAGAACAATCAACCGATGGAACAGAAGTTGCCTTCAGAAGTTGTGGGAGCTTCATCACTGGAGGCTTTCAAGAAGAGACTGGACTGCCATCCGTCATAAACGGTGTAGGGTCTCCTGCTTGGGCGGGGGGTTGGACTAGATGACCTACAAGGTCCCTTCCAACTCTGTCAATCTGAATATCCTTCCTCATTCATTTCCCATGTTTCATCCCTTGTTTAAAGTTTTTCCCAAGAAGCAGTCTTGGCTTGAGTTGGTGAAATCTACTTGGATTTGAGATTCAGTGGTTCAGAGTGTCACGTCTTACCAATGGCCTCTATAAATAGCAATGAATTGTTAATGTGATTTCTGTGCCTGAATTTGCGATGTGCTATTTCACCCCGCACCTCCCCCCCCCAAATACAGAGAACTCTTAGTTGCTGGACGTCGGTTTGGTATACAATAGACAAGTCTTCCATTGGAAAGTTGCCCTCATTTAACCAATGAAGTCTGCCTGGATGCTTCATGTTATTTATATCAATCTATGTCATTTGCGTCGCTTTATGGCATGCGGGTCAAGACGTTGGGGCCCAAATGTCACAGTTTGCAATATTGGAGTAATTAAACTCTGGTAGCAGCAATGCAAAGCATGTCGTTTCTGTTGTATTACGCCATGGTGCCAGTGATGTTAATGTGGGTTTAATAGACATTTAGGAACGGAGAAGCCATCTCACCGTATGGCTCATTCAAATGTGGGCTTATAGTAGTTTATTGGAGCAGAGAATCCTGGGTTTGGGTCTTCACCTTGGTGGGGCCCCTAACCCCAGGGGTGAAATGCTTCCGGTTCAGACCGGATCGCCCGATCTGGTAGCAATGGAGGCGGGTGGTTCGGAGAACCGGTAGCAAAAATCCCTGCCCCACCCCCCATGCCCAGCTGAGCCATGCGATCATCAGAGGCTTTTTTTTCTTTTAAATGCCTCTGACGATCCCAGCTGATCTTTCTTTAAAAGAAAAAAAGCCTCTGACGATCAGGCAACTCAGCTGGGATCGTCAGATCCTTTTGAAAGCATTTTTTAACAACCTCTTCGCCGAAGAAGTTGTAGAAAAAATGGTTTTAAAAGTTAAAAAAAAAATTGGCCACGCCTACCCAGTCACATTACCCCTACCACCACCAAGCCATGCCCACAGAACCGGTAGTAACAAATTTTAGATTTCACCACTGCCCTAACCATAATACCGAGATTATTATTGTCAGGATAACATCAAAAAGAAATTCCCCCCTCTATGGGTGTTGACTTGATCTCTTTAGAACAGGAGGTGGGGATCGACGGTCCCTTTATGACTGGTGGACTTCAATTCCCAGAATTCCTGAGTCATCCATGTTGGCTGAGGAATACTGGGAGTTGAAGTCCACAAAGGGGCCATCATTCCCTACCTCTGCTCTAGAGCAGGGGTGTCAAACTCAAGGCCCAGCGGCCAAATCTGGCTCATGGGGTGCTTAGATATGACCCACGGGGCTGCCCTGGAAACAGCAAAGGACTAGCCCACAGTGCCTCTGCCAGGGAAAATGGAGCTCGGGAGGACCTGGGGGGAGGGGCAGGCCCACCCGTGATTTCTGCTACCGGTTCAGGCAATCTCGTCCAAACTGGCTGAATACCAGTCCGAACCGGCTGAATACCGGTCCAAACTGGCTGAATACCGGTCACAACCGGCTGAATACCTCTGAGATAGGCACTGCCTCTGTCAGCTAGGTTCATGAGTTCTATAAAATCTGAGGATGCCCCCTCAGGTTTCCTAAAGTTTGGTTTGGAAAACAGATCTGCTTCATCTAGTGATTTGAACCAATGTGAGAAATAAGTCAATATCTAAATCAAATCTTTGAATTGCATCTCTGAAATGGCTTCCCTCTTTTCATTGGAATTGAAAAATCATTTCATTGGAAATGATTTTTTTTTTTAAAAAAAACAACAATAATAACTGGCCAGAAGTGCAAGAATGGCTGTGAAAGGACCTAATATTTCAGCTTTGGGTTTCTGTTCAGTTGGGAAAGTCGGTTTGATTTTAGAAACTCGGTGGAGACACTGTCAAACTCCATAGGGACACTTCTTTAAAAGCCTATTGATTCTTGGGCCTCTTGGAAAATTCCTTCTATTTGTCACCCAAAATTAGAACAGACTTGTGAGCTTGGGAAAGAAAAGGGAATCTCTTTTAACATAAACAATTAGCAACTTGGAGATCCTGTTACACAAGACTTCTCAGGCCCACTGTTAGTCTTGCTAACCTTCTAGGAAAAAGAGATTCAAAAAGTTCAAAAAGGCTATGTATCTTAGCAAACTCACTAATATAGGAAAGCTTGGGTTCCAGGTATCAAGATTTTTAACTGAAAGCCCTAATTCTTGGCATAATGACTCATTAAAGACAGTCCGTGGGACTATCACTTCCTTGCTCTGCAGTTAAGGACCTTACAACTAGGGGTAGGCTTCAGAAATTTTAGCAAGGAGTTCTCTGCCCAGTTGCTGGGTGGGTGTGGCCATGGTGGGTGTGGTGTAGCCAGCCTCCTTCACCACGGCAGGGTGGGCATTTTTGCCCTCCCCGGGCTCAGGAGGCTTTCCTCGAGCTCTGGGAGGGCAAAAATGGCCTCCCCAGGCTCCAGAGGCCCCTCTGGAGACTGGAAATGGGCCCATTTCCGGCCTTGCCGAACTTCTGGTAGGCCCGTTTTTCGCCCTCCCCAAGCCTCTGCGTGCACCCTGCACTTACCTGCATCCAAAAAGGGCCGCGTGGGGACTCCTGGGAGTGGCAGGGTGGGCGGGCCAGCCAGGAGTGGGCTTTGGGGGTTCTCCGAACTGCACAGAATCTTAGCTAGAGGTTCTCCCAAACCCTTGCAAACCCCTAACAGCCCACCCCTGCTTACAACCTGTAACAAAAGGAGTTTGTTCCAAAGTGTCTATGAATTGCATTGAAAAATAATTTTCTTTTCTTAGCACCATCCTGGAAAATTCTCATTAGTTCCTTCCAGCAGATCTTTTTTAGACATTAAAAAGTGCCTCATTAAGAAGGGCAGAAACAGGAATACTGCCTCAGTAGATAGGGGCAATATCTAGAAAGGAGAAGTAGCTTTTAGGTGGGCGACTGACAATAAACAGGCCAATTAATCATAAAAAATAATAATAATCGTATTAACAGTAAGACCATCAAGCATCCACATTTGCCTATATCCCAGGTCCTTGGAAAGGACTCAACGGGTAGACAAAAAGGCGAAATCCAGTTCTGAACAACTGGCTGCCTGTGCGATGCACAATAATAATAGCAATAAAAAAGAATGAACGAGTCAAAATGATATTGGAGTGAGTCAGGGGTGGGTTCTACTTATCTTTACTATCGGTTTGCAACGGGACCGCTTGCGCTTGCTTGCTTTGCTCGTGCACGCGGTCTTCTGCGCATGCATAGAAGCTTCTGTGCATGCGCAGAAGTGTTCTGATGATGTCGGGGTTGGTGGGCAGAGCCTCCCGCCGGTTTTATTACCGGTTCTATAGAACCGGTGCGAACCGGGAGCAACCTACCGCTGGAGTGAGTGTGAAAATAGTGCGTTGCAGTTTGTATACAACGGAAAGGCAGCCATCTTGGAAAAGTTGACTTCTTTCTCCAACCAGTTTGGCCTTCAACTTCTGAATCTCCCTTTCTTATCTTAGCTACCACCAGCATCTGTATTATTATTTTTTTCTTTTCTCATTTTGGGAAGGTGTGAGGTCTTAGATCTCTAATTTCCCATCCAATGTTAGTTTTGCTGGGGAAGGGTCTTGGGGGGTCAGAGGTTTTAGTTTTGACGCCTAAAATTCTCCTTAACTAGATTTGCCCAACTTACTGTAACCTGACTGATTTGAGAAGCTGACAGTTCTCATGGTGACCGATGGGCTGTCCATGATGGATGGACATTTCTTAATGGTATTTTTACTGGTTTTTGTGGGAGGAGGCAGAGTTTTGTGGGATGGTGGTGGTTAGCCATGGAGATATTTTACTGCAAGACATTTTGAAGGTCTAATTCAGGGGTCCCATTTCCCACAGAAAACTAAACACCGGGAGCCACAATATCTGGGTGGGCGTGGCCAACTCAATGTCATTCACTCCCACCCGATCACATGACCTCCCCCCAGCCATGCCTACCCAGATTTTGTGGCTCCAGGTGTTTTCTTTTCTGTGGGAAACAGGTATATCTCTCTCTCCCCCTCCCATTTCTCTCTCTCTCCCTCCCTCCCTCCCTCTCTCCCTCTCATCTCTTTCTCTTTCTCTTTCTCTTTCTCTTTCTCTTTCTCTTTCTCTTTCTCTTTCTCTTTCTCTTTCTCTTTCTCTTTCTTTCTCTCTCTTTCCTTCTCTCTCTCTCTCTTTCTTTCTCTCTCTCTCTCTCTCTTTCTCTCTTTCTTTCTCTCTCTCTCTCTCTCTCTCCCATCTTTCTTTCTCTGTCTTTTTCCCTCTCCCTCTCCCTCTCATCTTTCTCTCTCATCTCTCTAGAGCCGCAGGTTGCTGACCCCTGGTCTAATTTAATGAAAAAAAATGATTAGAAGTGGCATGATACCAGTGTTCCAATATCTAGGGGGCTGCCACAAAGAAGAGGGGGTCAACATATTTTCCAAAGCACCAGAAGGCAAGACAAGAAGCAGTAGATGGAAACTAATCAAGGAGAGAACCAACCTGAAATAAGGAGACATTTCCTGTCAATTGGAACAATTAGTCAATGGAATGACTTGCCTCCAGAAGTCGTGGGTGCTCCAACACTGGAGGTTTTTAAGAAGAGATTGGACAGCCATTTGTCTGGAATGATATGGGGTCTCCTGCTTGAGCAAGGGTTCGACTGGAAGACCTCCAAGGTCCCTTCCAGAATAACATCCAGTTTCTTGGATATTAATCTGGTTCGAACGGTAGCAAATAATGGATTGGAGGACAGATTTGAACCATAGGTCCCACATTGTCAGAAAGGTCCAGTCAACTTTTGGCTTAGGTCAGGGGTGTCAAACCCAAGGCCGAGGGGCCTCATCAGACCCACAGGGTGCTTAGATCTGGCCCGTGGGACTGCCCTGGAAACAGTGAAGGACTGGCCTGCAATGCCTCTCCCAATGAAAACAGAGCTTGGGAGGAGCTGCGTGCAGCCTTCCCGAGTTCCGTTATCTCTGGCAGATGGTTGCAGGAGGTTGTCGCAGCTGAAACGGAGCTCGGGAGCCCATTTTTGCTGGAAGAGCACTCAGGCCACCATAGATGCCACTGACATGAGTGACATCAAGCTGGCCATGCCCCACCTGGCCATACCCCCCAACCTCTCCCCAAGGTCAAACACAACCCTGATGCAGCCCTCAATGAAATCAAGTATCAGGGTTCCGACGGATGCCCTAGTTAAATCATGAGCCTCGAGCCAAGCTTGAAAAGAAATCCAGTTATTTATTAGGAGCTTCATGTCAGCACGTTCCCAAGTGAAGCCAGCTCTGACCCTACATAATTTACGCCCCAATCATGACCCTGTTTCCCCCCTTCCCCCTTGATGAGGGTGTGTCATCAATCATATTTGCCAACAGAACAATTTTGCGAGTTGTAGAGACCATTCCCCCCGGCCGCTGTGGGTAACCCTGGGATACAGCCTTGAGAGAGATAAGTCTGGAATGTGCATCTGTCTTTGGCTGCCGTGCCGTTTCATCAGCTTCCCATCCCCCCCTTGCTTATGGCAACTCGAGAGCAGGCCAGGGATGCTTTGCGAGTTGACATAGAGTTTGACACCCGTGGCTTAGGTTATCGGTTGTCTTCTTTTTGAGTGGGAACAGTCTGAAAGCTAAGGCAAAAGCTACTCCTTAGTTACCTTTCTCTCTCTTCTCCCTTTTACTTGCAGTGGTGGAGAGCCGAGGTGGGACTGTCGACAGCCTGCAAAGGTTCGCCAGCTCGCCGGTCTATCTCCCCGTGAATTACCACCTCTCCAACACCGAGGTGTCCTTTTTCCTCAAAGAGACCAACCAAGAGATCGTGAGAAACGCCAGCCTGCAATCCCGCATGGAGCCATTCCTGGTTTACAAAACCACCCGCTTGCCTGTCTTAAATGCGACTTACGGCCCTTTCGCTGTGGAGCAGGTGATGCCTCCGCACTTGTGGCTGACCTCACCTCTGTTCGGTTTCCCTGACCGGTTCACTTTTCACTGGAAGTTACAACCCCGCATCCTGGACAGCTCGGTGTATTCCAACAGGCCCAAAGTCCAGGTTTTGTTTTATGTGGCTGGTAAAGATTGGGAAGACCACGACCCGGCTGAGATCTTACCATGTGTACGGTTGGTGGCTTCCCGGGAGGACCGAGTAGTTGTTGGCAGCTGTCGGTTGAAAGGTCACCTGGGGTTATGTGTCGCAGAAGTGGAATTCCCACCGGCTTGGTTCAACTCAGAGCTGTCCACTCCATTGACCCCCGTTGTCTTCAGAGTACCAAGAGATGGAGGACTCCTGGGAAGGGATCACCGTGGAGCTTCTCTATTGGATGTACACGGCAGTGGAAGAAGATTGTCCTTCAGGAGATCCAGATCTGGAGAGCTTTCTTCATCCAGGAGGCCAGGAGGACGCCCAAGGACCCATGGCCTCCATGGAAAGAATCGGCAATATTATTCTTTATCCGATTCCAGACAAGCTGAAGAAGTCCTCCCTGAAGCTTGACAATAACCTTCTCCTCTGTTTGCCCCTTGGCCCAGTCAAGGAAGGAGATCTTGTCATGTTTCACGTCTCTCTCACCGGTGGCTCTCTAGCAGATCAGTTTACCCTAAGGTAAGTGTTAGAAGTATGTGCTTTAGAAATTGAATCAAATGGTGGATTTGGTCATTGCTGGGGTGAATCAAAGCAGCCAAGATAACCAAAACCATGTTTGTTGGCCTGCTGTTTTCCTTGAATGTTACGCCAAAGTGTTCAGCTCCATGTCTGCCCTGAATTCCAGATTTATTTATTTATTACTTTATTTTATTTATTTTTTTGAAAAACAGTGCCTTGTCAGGATAACAATGCACGCCCCTTACAGGTCTGTAAGGGGCGTGCATAAGTGCACCAGCGTGCCTCCCATCCCTGTCCTAATTTTCCTTTTTTACTTACTCTTTTCATCTATTCAAATTATGTTTATACTTTTACCTGTTATCTTATATATGCTTGACAAAATAAATAAAATAAAATAAAATAAATAACATTTACAAATAGTGCATAACCAAAGAAAAATAAATAGTAAATCTTAACCTACAAACTAATAACGATAATAATAGTAATAATAATAATAATAATAATAATAATAATAATAATAATAATAATAATAATAATAATATACCAGTAATTATAATAGTATAACCCAAAAACTTAAAACTAAATTTCTTCTTACATTAGCTTATTTACATTTTTATCCCTTATTATAGTTATAGTTTTATACATCTTTATTTTCCATACTAACAATTATTAACATTCATACTCTTACTTTCTCTCATTTCTACTTTGCGTCTCTATCCATTCATAAAATTTATTCCATGTCCGATAATATTCTGAGTCTTCTTTATCTTTAATTTTTAAAGTTTTTTTAAAATTATTTTTATTTATTAACTAAATTAATTAATTACAATTTTAAATTTTAAAATCTGGAATTCCAGGTTTATACAAACAAGAAGTAACCTGTTGTAGCTATTAATCTGAAAGCTTGTTCAAATGTTAACTTTCTTTTGAAACTTATCGCCAAAAAGTGAGATATAAACTTGGGCCCTGCAGGGGTGAACAGGAGCTATCCTTGGGCGTACCCCTTAGAAGTTCAGGAGCCCCCAACTTACAACAGCTCATTTAGTGTCTGTTTGAGGCAGGGTGGGTTCTACTTACCTTTACTACCGGTTCGCAACAGGATGCCTGGTGGCGCAGTGGACTAAACTACTGTTAAAGTAGTATTTAGCTGCCAGCTGCCTGCAATTACTGCGAGTTCGAATCTCACCAGGCTCAAGGTTGACTCAGCCTTCCATCCTTCCGAGGTAGGTAAAATGAGGACCCGGTTTGTGGGGGCAATAAGCTGACTTTGTTTAAAATAGAACACAGCTGGGGGGGGGGGGGGCAAAAAGCCCTACTAAGCAGGTATATACAAAAGTATGAAGGCTATTGCTTAAAAGCATTGTAAGCCGCCCTGAGTCTCCGGAGAAGGGCGGCATTTAAATCAAACTAATAAATAAATAAATAAAATGCGCAGATTGTCAATTATGATGTCTGGGTGGGTGGGCAGAGCCTACCGCCACTTTTACTACCGTTTCTAAAGAACCGGACAGAACCGGGAGCAACCCATCACTGGTTTGAGGTTATAACAGCACTAAAAAACGTGACTTATGATTCTTTTTCACATTTACGACCGTTGCAACATTTCCATGGTCACGTGATCAAAATTCAGAATGCTTGGCAACTGGCATGTACTTATGACAGTTGCAGTGTCCCAGGGTCACGTGATCCCCTTTTGCGACCTTCAGACAAGCCAAGTCAATGGGGAAACCAGATTCACTTAACAACCAGGTTGCTAACTTAACAACTGCTGTGATTCATTGAACAGATTATGGCAAGTGAAGTCTTAAAATGGGGGCAAGACTCACTTAATAACTGTCTCGCTTAGCAACAAAAAAATTTCGGTTCAGTTGTGACCGAAAGCCAAGGACAACCTGTACTCCTGATGACCTTTGTCTTCTGAAGTTGGCAGGGGTGGGCCCAGGGGTGAAATCCAGCAGGTTCTGACAGGTTCTGGATAACCGGTAGCGGAAATTTTGAGCAGTTCGGAGAACCAGCAAATACCACCTCTGGCTAATCCCAGAGTGGGGTAGGAATGGAGATTTTGCAATGTCCTTCCCCCAGGAGTGGGGAGGGAATGGAGATTTTGCAGTATCCCTTTCTCTGCCATGCCCACCAAGCCACACCACGCCATCAAGCCACGTCCACAGAACAGGTAGTAAAAAAATTGGATTCACTACTGGGTGGGCTTCAAAAATTTTATCAAGGGGCTCTCTGCCTGGTTGCTGGATGGGCGTGGCCATGGTGGGTGTGGCCTAGTTGGCCTCCTGCACCACGTCGGGGGGGGGGGGCGTTTTTTTCCCTCCCCAGGCTCCAGAGGATTTTCTTGAGCCTCCGGGAGGGCGAAAATGGCCTCCCCAGGCTCCGGAGGCCCTCTGGAACTTCCAGTAGGCCTGTTTTTCACCCTCCCTGAGCCTCTGCGCATGCCCTGCACTTACCTGCATCTAAAACGGGCCACGTGGGGGCACTGGGAGGGGAGGGGCCGGGCCCACCAGCAGTGGGATTTGGGGGTTCTCCGAACTGCACAGAATCTTAGCTAGAGGTTGTCCCGAATCCCTGCGAACCCCCAGCAGCCCATCTCTGGAAGTTGGTCAAAATCCAATGGAATGGTTATCATTTAAGTCCCACAACCAAACCTGTAGAAACAGAACTTGACTTTATCAAAAACCATCAGAAGAAAGCTGGGTAACTTGATAGCTACTTGATTAACGCAATCTGCCATTCATCTTCACGAAATAGAGACCTCCTAATAATAACAATAAAAAAAGATGTACTTGATTAAGTCAGCATCCTTTAATGATCGTGACCCCCATTTTAATGGCTTCATTGAAAAACTTTGCTTGTGTTTCCTTGGTAATTTTGAAGATGAGGTCCCTCATTAGAATGTCTATAAAATATAGCCTCTGTTTTTTTTTTTTTTTTTACACGATGGCACTTTTAATTTGCTCTTCTGTCTTTTTACATGCTCTTCCTTTTCGTTTCGCATCCAGCGTAAGCCTTTCCTTTTTTCTTGATCTTCAATTATTTCCTCTCTATTTTGTTAATGAAATCGTGCCTAACTTACTCAGTAGATCTCAGGTTAGGAGGCCGTCAATATGTCTCTGGAGATTCTCAGTCATCCAGGTCATGGTTGTCTCCAAGGTGCTTTTTCAAGAGGCAACTGGACTTCTTCTGTTTTTATTTGAAGACGTTTCGCTTCTCAACAGATTGACAGAGTTGGAAGGGACCTTAAAGGTCATCTAGTCCAACCCCCCCACTCAAGCAGGAGACCCTACACCATTTCTGACAGATGGCAACCCAGTCCCTTCTTGAAAGCTTCCAGGGATGAAGCTCCGATAACTTCCGAAGGCAACTTCTGTTCCACTGGTTGATTGTTCTCACTGTCAGAAAGTTCCTCCTTATTTCCAGGTTGAATCTCTCCTTGGTCAGTTTCCATCCATGATTCCTTGTCTGGCCTTCGGTTGCTTTGGAAAACAGCTTAACCCCCTTCCTCCTCTCTGTGGCAGCCCCTCAAATATTGGAAGACTGCTATTCTTTCTCCCTTAGTCCTTCTCTTCACTAGACTAGCCAGGCCCAGTTCCTGTAACTGCTCTTCATACATTTTATCCTCCAGTCCCCTAATTCATCCTAGAAGTTTCAGAATCTCCCAAACCCATGAAGCTTCTTGCATGAGAAGCAAAACGCCTTAAAAAAAAACAAAAAAAAAAACAAAGAAAGTCCGATGGTCTTTTGGAAAAAAAGCTCCTTTGAGACACCGTCAATAAAAACCAGCAACACCAAAGTGATTGCGTAACACTCAATTTTTGACCAGTAAAATCTTGCTCTAATTATCGAGAATTGTCCAAAGTCTTTAAATTGGCTGCATGAAAAAAGAGTGAGTAAGCCAGCATCTCTCCTGAGGCTTTTCAGTATTAACTTGATCAGGATTAATTTATTTTACTCAGAGTTTATACATCGAGCACCGAATTACATGGAGGGAAATAAATACCATTGTCGCTCCGGCATCAAATGCATGCAAGTTTTTCTTCCTTGGTCTACTGATTTGTTTTCAGCCCATTTGTAATGTCTCTAAAGACCCAGGGGGTATTTTATGTATAAAATTTCTCTTGTCTTTTGGTCAGATCGATGTGCCATGCCTTGGGAGACTCAGGGTTTCTTTCTTGCTTCCCCAAATATAACTGATCATTTTTAATCACGTTGGCTTGTAAGTGGGGTGTAATATATTCCATTCTGAGTAATATGGATTTATAAATCAAAATAGGGCACTGTTTCCCCCCCTTGTATCTGTTTCTCTACAGTGCAAAAGTCTGTCTTTCGAATAGGTCCTTAACTTGGTTTCTCATCAGGGTTTTTAGGCAGAAATATCTCACCAAAAGGGTTTTTTTTTTAGCGAAATGCAAGAATGCAAAATTGCAACTTGCAAAAAAGACATGGAAGAAACCCCCGAATAATGAATATGTTTCAGATGTTGAATAGGTAGAAAGAGAGTTGTTATTTAGGGAGCTTTTTCCCTTCCTTCCTTCCTTCCTTCCTTCCTTCCTTCCTTCCTTCCTTCCTTCCTTCCTTTCTTTCTTTCTTTTCTTTCTTTCTTTCTTTCTTTCTTCTCTTTCCCTCCCTCCCTCCCTCCTTCCTTCCTTCCTCTCTCCCTCCCTCCCTCCCTCTCCTCCCTTCTCCTCCTCTTTCTTTCTTTCTTTCTTTCTTTCTTTCTTTCTTTCTTTCTTTCTTTCTTCTCTTTCCCTCCCTCCCTCCCTCCCTCCTTCCTTCCTTCCTCTCTCCCTCCCTCCCTCTCCTCTCCTCCCTTCTCCTCCTCTTTCTTTCTTTCTTTCTTTCTTTCTTTTCTTTCTTTCTTTCTTTCTTTCTTTCTTTTTCTCTCTCCTCTCCTATTTTCTTTCCTTCCTTCCTTCCTTCCTTCCTTCCTTCCTTCCTTCCTTCCTTCCTTCCTTCCTTCCTTCCTCTTTCTTTCTTTCTTTCTTTCTTTCTTTCTTTCTTTCTTTCTTTCTTCTTCTTTCTTTCTTTCTTTCTTTCTGCCTGCCTGCCTGCCTGCCTGCCTGCCTGCCTGCCTGCCTTCCCTTCTCCTCCTCCTCTTTCTTTCTTTCTTTCTTTCTTTCTTCTTTCTTTCTTTCTTTCTTTCTTTCTTTCTTTCTTCTTTCTTTCTTTCTTTTTTCTTTTTCTCTCTCCTCTCCTATTTTCCTTCCTTCCTTCCTTCCTTCCTTCCTTCCTTCCTTCCTTCCTTCCTTCCTTCCTTCCTTCCTTCCTTCCTTCCTTTCCTCCCTCCCTCCCTCCCTCCCTCCCTCCCTCCCTCCCTCCTTCCTTTTTTCCTTCCTCTTAAATTCAGTTCATCTTAGGTCTTCATCTGCTTGAGATTTTGAAAGATTTGCATACAAATACAAAAACAGGCCTGCTATTTTTTCCCCTCTCCTACAAATGGGCAAAGAAACACTTTTAATACAGCTACGACCCCCACTGACCCCAAGATGTAAGTTGCTAAGTGAGAAATTTGTCAAGTGGGTCTTGCCCTCTTTTACAACCTTTCTTGTCACCATTGTTAAACGAATCACTGCTGTCGTTAAGTCAGTAACACGCTTGCAAAGGGAATCCAGCTTCCCCCAGTGACTTTGCTTGTCAGAAGGTCGCCAAAGGGAATCACGTGGTCCCGGGGACACGGCGGCCGTCATAAATGTGACTTCAGTTGTCGAGCATCCAAATGTCAATCATGTGACCCGGGGACTATGCTGCAACAGTCATAAGTGTGAAAAATGGCTGTACGTTAACTTTTTTCAGTACCATTGTAACTTTGAATGGCCACTGAGCGAATTGTTTTAAGTTGAGGGTTACCTGTATGTGTCTTTCGGTACGCAAGCTTCAAATGTTGAAAGTTGCAAAACGATCTCCTTTGTTGTCAGTTTTGGAAGACAATTTTCTTTTTGGCTTCTTAACTGCCACATATTTTAGCTGGGGAAGTTGGGAGGAGGTGGTTGTTGGAGCGGTAGAAAGTTAGTCATCACAACATTCCGTCTTCAAGGACTTTTGCCTGCATCTGTTGGAGACTGCCTGAAGATTGTCTCCGGTGGAGTGTGAAGAGTTGATTGGACAATGTGATGAACTTCTGGGTGTGGGGCAGGGCTGTGAACTCTAAGTTGGGTGGAGAAAACCTGGAAGCTTTCAGATTCGGGTTTTCCCCAGATGTGCCAACATGACATCTCTAATAAATTGGAACTTTGAGGAACCTCAGGCCTCAGAGCTTTATTTGGTTGGGGGTGTTCTTTGGAACTCTGACACTTGTTTTGGCAAACTTTTCCCGCCCTAACTAAATACATGTTTGGACATGTACGTCTTTTTTTAAGCTGAGAATATATATCTATATCTGAAATATATAACCAATGCAGATAAGCCTTGCTGATCGACTTGTTTGAACATGCCTTGCTCCTAGACCTAGGAGATAGGAGAACAGTAGTTTGTTTGTTTTTTAACTAGTAATAAGAAAAAAAAAAGTAATCAGAAACGAAGCAGCCACGAGATCTGTAAAAGACGTCGAGCCATTTCCCAGGGAATGGCAAGCTTCACACCAGATTGTATTGACAGATGTAATTTCTCAGCTTAAAAAAAGCTGAGGATTCACATGGAATTCTTCTGCTCCTTTTCTGGTTGAATTTTCAGATTAATGTCAGGGTTCCAAGTAACACCCCCCAACGAAAGGAAACACCAAGGCTTGAGTTTCTTTAAAATTCCATTTTATTAAGGTAAGGTTCCCCTCGCACATATGTGCTAGTCGTTCCCGACTCTAGGGGGTGGTGCTCATCTCTGTTTCAAAGCCAAAGAGCCAGCGCTGTCCAAAGATGTCTCCGTGGTCATGCGGCCGGCATGACTCAATGCCAAAGACACACAGAACGCTGTTCCCTTCCCGCCAAAGGGGGTCCCTATTTTTCTACTTGCATTTTTATACGTGCTTTTGAACTGCTAGGTTGACAGAAGCTGGGACAAATCACGTGAGCTCACCCTGTTACGTGGCACTAGGGATTCGAACCACTGAACTGCCGACCTTTCGATCGACAAGCTCAGCGTCTTAGCCACGGAGCCACTTACATTTTATTAGAGATGTCATATTGGCACATCTGGGAAAACCTGAATCTGAAAGCTTCCAGGTTTTCTGCACCCAAAAGAAAGCCCAAGACCCTTCCCGTGTACCCACATGTCCATCACATGGTCCAATCCAAGCGCCGTCCCAATTGGAGATGCCTCCCAGTTTTATCCATCCAGGTGCAGGGCAAGATGTCCTTGACTCTCTGAGAAAGGAATGTTACTATGACTATATATCACCCTGCCTCCATACAATCCCCCAAACAAGTTTCCCACAGTAGGAAATATGGCAGGTCTGAAGACCCAACAAAAAAGATGGCTTCCAGGCCTGACAGTTCCAGGCGCAACTGCGTTATACAGTCTGATTATCGGGGCCCGCAGATAAGGATCGAAATGTAGGGCTTTTCATTTCAACACCAAGCTTCCTGTCGGCCACAAAGAACCAAGGTCCAAATGCCAAGGCTTCAAAATGACTGATTGATGGATTGGTCAAACCACCAAGCATAGGAAAACTTCTCAACTTAAGAGTCTGCACCCAAGTGAAGCTAGATAAGGTTCAATGACGTTTCAAGGGGGAAATTGAACCTCGTCCTCTTGTGCCTGCGTAGAGAAGGGATGTCAAACTCGATTTCATGGAGGGCCGCATTGGGGTTGTGTTTGACCTCGGGGAGCAGGCGGGGGGTGTGGCCAGCTTGATGTCACTCGTGTTGGGGGTGCCTTTGGTGGCTCGAGTGCTCTGCCAGTGAAAACGGGCTCCCGAGCTCCGTTTTCGACTGGGACAGCCTCCTACAACCCTCTACCAGTGAAAATGGAGCTTGGGGGGAGGAGCGTGTGGCTCACACTGTCAGGGTGGCAATTAATCCCATTCTGCTTTTGGGTAATTGCACCTTGATTAGAGAATGGATCGTGACCATTTCCTTGAAGTATACTTTAAGAAAATAAACCTGAAGATATATTTTCTAAGAAAAACTCATTTATTTGTTATAAAGAAAGTAAAATATCTTACTAGCTAATTAATTACATCTTGGCAAAGCTTTCCCGGCCACCTCTCCTGGCTGGAGAACAAAGAAAACTTAGAAGAAAGTGAAAGAATGTAGACATGTGCAGTTAGCTTAAAGATAAGAACTTGGCAAGCTACGGTAAGTCTGAAAGTTCAAAAATAAGAGCTCATCTGGTAAATACAAAAACGCAGTGACACCCACAAGCTCTGTTTTTAGCTGGGACAGCCTCCTGATACCCTCTGCCTGTGAAAAGGGAGCTTGGGATGGTGGCCCTCCCGAGCTTCATTTTGCTGGCAGAGGAACCGCGGGCCAGTCCTTTGCTGTTCCCAAGGTGGCTCCGCAGGCCAGATATAAGCAGATATAAGGATCCGGCTCGTGGACCTTGAGATTGACACCCCTGGCACAGAGACTCTAAGCTCATGATGGCGAACCTATGGCATGTGTGCCCGAAGTGGCATGTGGAGCCATGTCGCCTGGCGTGTGTGGGGTCGCCTGTTCCTCTTCCAGATTTCTGGCGTGCATGCGGGCGCAACCATCAGCTGGCCTTTTTTGCATGCAGCAGTGCTGGAAACTAGAAGAGCTGGTCTTCCGTTTTCCTGCGTGAGCATGCGTGCCGGCCACCTGATTGTCGCGAGCATATGCATGTCAGAAACCCAGAAGAGTAGCTGGCTGAAACCGGAAGTTCAGTAGCTGAAACTAGAAGTTCATTTTTGGATGCGTGCATGTGCCCTGGGCTGCAGCCTAGGTGCATATGCATGCTCTCCCTTTTCGGCACTTGGTGCCAAAACGTTTCACCATCACTGCTCTAAGCTGATTCCTCATCTTTGGTCTCCCCCGGACTTTGCCCTAACTAGGCCTTGGGGGATGCAGGAGAGAGACTGGCAGAATCGGAGAGAGGAGTCGAACGAGGAATCAGCTTAGAGTCCCTACACAGTCACAAGAGGACAAGCTGCAACCCTCCTCGAACAACTGGTTTTCTCTGGTTTACCCAGGTGCAAACTTTTCGTTGAGACGATTCCTATGCATAGGAATAAATCGGTACCCAGTCTGAACCCTTGGCCTTTGGACCTGGCCAACGAAATGGCCAAGTCAACAAAAATAGCCAACCCAGCAAAATGACCCACATCCCAAGAAGGGCATCGAGGAGGGTGCTCCGTTCTGTAGACACAAATGA
>NW_027256890.1:4142261-4197261 GCF_029215685.1 Pituophis catenifer annectens
CCCCCTTCCTGCCTGCCTGCCTGCCTTCCTTCCATCCATCCATCCATCCATCCATCCATCCATCCATCCATCCATCCATCCATCCATCCATGGAGCACAGTGGTTAGAATGCAGTTTTGCAGGCTGACTCTGCCCACTGCCATCAGTTTGATCCTGACCGGTTCAGGGTTGACTCAGCCTTCCATCCTTCCGAGGTGGGTCAAATGAGGACCCAGATTGTTGGGGGCAAGAGGCTGACTCTGTAAACCACTTAGAGAGGGGCTGTAAAAGCACTATGAAGCGGTATATAAGTCTAAGTGCTATTGCTATTAAGGATGACAGTTCTTGGCAGGTCGTAGCAAAAGCCCAGATGTTTGCGCAGCTTCTGTTGTGCAGGAGGGATTGCACCCTTGTTTTGCAAAGTTAAAAATCAGGCGTGCTCGCCTTACCTATTACTGCTCAATATTTACTACCAGCATCTCATTAGCCATCGGTCTCTCCGGCTCAGCACTGTGGAAAACGGAATCTCTTCACGCTTCCCTCTTTGGGCGCGATACATTATACCAAATTAATGTGAGATGCCCACTATTACAAGGGTGCTGGCTTGTACCGATCGCTACGGTCTGGAGGGAGGGGTGGGATTATGAATTAATATTCACCAACATGAGTCCATATGCCGAAAGGATAGAGATGCGTGCGGCAAGACAGAAGCGGGGGGGGGGGGAAGAGTATTATCCAGGATGCAAAGCTTTCTCCCTATTGGTTTTGCTTCAGTAATGAGAGGTCTGAAACGAGGCAGATGGCATTGATTTGAAAAAAAAAATGGTATTGGAGGTTTTCTGGGGTGGGGGTGGGGCTTCAAGAAAAATGGAAGATGGAGGACAAACAACCCCTGAGCAGCAAGAAGAGAAACCCACCGGAAATGTCTTCTAATCGAGAAGGTGCTTGACATGCGGCGTGTTGGAGGTTCCCGATTAGCTGCTGTTGTGTGGATGGGTTTCCCCGAGTTAAGGCTCCTTCCAGGTGGATGGGTTCCTTTCTCAGGATCTCAGCAAGCAAGACCCTTTCTGGATGGGAAACAGCAGCTAGTCCAACCTAGCACCTAGGAATTCCCATGAAGGTTCCTAAGAAGGAACCTCCTTCCTTCTCCTTGCTAAAGATATCTTCTTCTCCTTCTCCTTTTCCTCCCTCTTCCTTCTCTTTCTCCTCCTCCTCCTTCTTCCTTTTCTTCCTCTTTTTCTTTCTCCTCCTTCTTCTTCTCCCTCTTCTTTCTCCTCCTTCTTCATTCTCTTTCTCCTCCTACTCCTTCTCCCCTCTTCCTTCTCCTCCTCTTTCTCCTCCTTCTCCCTCTTCCTTCTCCTCCTACTCCTTCTCCCTTTTCCTTTTCCTTTTCCTTCTCCTCTTTCTCCTTCTCCCTCTTCTTCCTCCTCCCTCTCCCCTCCTCCTTCTCCTCCATCTTCCTTCTCTTTCTCCTCCTACTCCTTCTCCTTCTTCCTTCTCCTCCTCTTTCTTCTCCTTCTCCCTCTTCCTTCTCCTCCTCCTCCTTCTCCCTCTTCCTCCTCCTTCTCCTCTTTCTCTTTCTCCTCCTCCTCCTCTCTCTTCTTCCTCCTCCCTCTCCCTCTTTCTTCTCCTCCTTCTCCTCCTCCTCCTTTCTCCCTCTTCTCCTCCTCCTTCTCCCTCTTCCTTCTCCTCCTTCTCCTCCTTTTCCTTCTCCCCTTCTTCTTTCTCTGTGAATCCCAAGCCCTCCTAACACTGATGACGATTCCTAGTTGGGTAATGAAACATCAGAAAGAAAACAACCAAGATCAGAGAGCACCAAATACCTTACAATCCTTCTCCTTCTCCTCCTTCCCACTCTCCCTCTCCTTCTCCCTGCCCTATCCCCTTCCCTTCTTCCCTTCTTTTTTCTTCCCTTCTTTCCTTCCTTCACTAGAAGGTTCAAATGCCTCATCATTACTATTGATTTCAGTCCAGATTATTTTGAAGGAATACATAGAATTAATGATGAAGCCAATTAAACCCTTGCCTCCCATCCCCAATTCCCCAAAGTTTGCCATTTCTGTCCCCGAAAAGATTCCCAATGAATATTTTTTAAAAATCCAAAGAACAACATAGATGCTTAAAGTAGGATTTGCCCTCAAAATTTTCGACCAGAGCTTAGTTTTGCAAAAAATCTGTCCAAAATCTGTTTGGCTTCATCTTGAAGAGCATTAGATCTTCTCTTTTGAATTATTTAGAAGAAAAGTAGTCTAGACTCAAAAAAAAAAAAAGAAAAAAGAAAAAAGGCTTTAATAATAAAGTGACCTAAAAACAAGGTTTGATAAAATAAACATTATATCAACTATATTTGGTTCAAACAAAAGTTTGACAGTTTGGATGAATCTGGCAGAAGACGAATCTCCAATTACATCCAATTTTGGGTTTGGGGTCACTAGAGAGGCAGAAAATGCTGTCTATCTGTCCATCTGTTTGTTCTTCCATCTGTTTGTCAACCCGTCTGTCTCTCCATCCATCCATCAGCCTGTTTGTCTGTCTATCCGTCTGTCTGTCTGCCCATCCACTTGTCTGGCCGTTCCTCCATCTTTCCATCAATTTGCCTTTCTGTTTATCTGTTTGTTTGTCTGTCTATCCATCTGAATGAAGTCCATATGCCTGGACAGATCTGGAAGTGGGTTTTTTTTTTTTTTTTTTGAGAAGGATATTATCTTACAATCTATGCAAGGCTGCATACAACATAAATAGTACTCTTTAAAACAGTGATGGCTAACCTTTTCCGGACCGAGTGCCCAAAGCGTGCCCGAACCCCCAAAATGCAATGCTGCATGGCCCCCGTGCATGTGCCCTGCTGCCCACACATGCACATGTGCCCCCCGCATGCATGTGCCCCCCCCACATGCGCCCCCCGCATGCGCGGCAGAGACCCGAAGACCAGCTGGCCAGTAGGAGGCGTGCATGCCATGTGTGGCGGAGTTGAGCTGGGGCGACGGCTTGCGTGCCCACAGAAAGGGCGCTGTATGCCACTTCTGGCATGCATGCCATGGGTTCGCCATCATGGCTCTAAAAGGTTCAGTAAGAATCCAGGACCTGCCAAGGTACCAGCTGGCTATTTCTGTATTTCAAACCACATTGTTGCGTTCCCTCACAAGGCAACCCACAAACTTTCCCCTCCAGCTAGTTCAGATCGAAGCGTAACTACACTTATTAAAAGTTTAAAATTGCCAGGAGATTAGATTTCTAGTCCCATTGCTATTTGTCTTTTTTTTTTTCCCTTCTTCCTTCTGAAGAGAAGGAAATTAAAATGCACAGAACTGCTTCGTGTAAAAATGACCTTATTTACGGAAGCTAATGACTATTGGTCTCTCTTTTAAAACACACACACACACACACACACACACAACAAGAGGATTCTAATTCTATCCAGAGAAGATAGAGTGACAAATTGAGTTTATTTTTTTCCCCCAACCTTAAAATTATTATTCTATTATTAGTTTTACACTTTCAAACTATCCTCTGGTGGGTTCTGGAAAAGCTTATTTGATGCTCAGCCTCTTCACAACAGCATTGTGAGCAGTGGTAGGTTTCAATTTTTTTTTACTAACGGGTCTGTGGGTGTGCCTTGGTGGGCGTGACAGGGGAAGGATACTGCAAAATCCCCATTTCCTCCCTGATCAGCTGGGACTCGGGAGGCAGAGAATAGATGGGGACGGGGCCGGTCAGAATTTTTACTACCGGTTCTCCGAACTACTCAAAATTTCTGCTACCGGTTTCTCCAGAACTGGTCAGATCCTGCTGAAACCCACCTCTGATTAATAATAATAATAATAATAATAATAATAATAATAATAATAATAATAATAATAATAATAATAATAATAATAATTATTTTATTTCTATACCGCCCTTCTCCCGAAGGACTCAGGGCGGTGTACAGCCTATTTAAAAACACAAGACAAAACAACAATTAAAAATTTAAAATGATTAAATAGATTTGGCTCAATTTAAAACCCCAAAAATTTAAAATACCCCAATTTAAAATTATTATGTTGATAGCCCGGCCTGGCGGAACAACAGGGTCTTCAGAGCGCAGCGAAACACCCGGAGGTCGGAGATCTTACGTATTTCCGGGGGCAGTTCGTCCCACAGGGCTGGGGCTCCCACAGAGAAGGCCCTCCCCCCTGATTGTGAGGCAGTTTGGTTTGAAGAAACAAATACTAGCCAAAAAAAATCCCAACCATCTGGGTTCATCTTTTGACAGAAAGAACCGCAATTCCGTCATTAAAACTGGGTCCTCCTGCATCCAGCTCACATTTAATCATGGTATTCAAACATTGGAACCCCCCCCCCCCAAAGACTGGACACACGTAAATTCTGACAGACTTTGGTCAGCAGTTGAATGATCAGTTGCTATTTTGACATGGCGTCCTCTTGGAATGGAATGATTTTGGATCTTATTTAGTCCAAATAGAAATGCATGAAGGTTTAAATAGATTTTAGAATAGAATAGAGCTGGAAGGAACCTTGGAGGTCTTCTAGTCCAGCCCCTTGCTCAAGCAGGAGAACCTATACCCATGATGGTGAACCTATGGCACGTGTGCCACAGGTGGCATGCGTAGCCATATCGGTGGGCATGCGAGCTCAGCTCCGACGCACATGTGTGCACCTGCCAACTGATTTTCGGGCCTTCTGGGACCACCAGAAATAGGGAAACAGGCTATTTCCTGCCTCTGGAGGGCCTCGGGGGGTGGTGGGGAAGGCCTGTTTTTCTCTCTCCCCAGCCTCCAGAGCCTTTCTAGGTGTCTGGGGAGGGCATAGACGGCCTTCCCCACCCCCTCGGAGGCCCTCCGGAGGCTGGAAACGGCCCGTTTGCCAACTTCCGGTTGGACCGGAAAGCCCGTTTTTTTGCCCTCCCCAGCCTCCAGAGCCTTTCTAGGAGTTAGGGGAGGGCATAAACGGCCTTCCTCACCCCCTCAGAGGCCCTCTAGAGGCTGAAAATGGCCCGTTTGCCAACTTCTGGTGGGACCGTGCCAGGAGCGGGGGGTCATGCACGGGGATAGGGCGCATAGAATTATGGGTGTGGGCACGCACATGCGTGACCCCCTCGTTCCTGGCACGTGATGGCAAAAAGGTTAGCCATCACTGACCTATACTCAGACAAGTGACTATCCAGTCTCTTCTTAAAAACCTCCAATGATGGAGCACCCACGATTTCTGGAGGCCAGCTGTCCTCACTGTTAGGAAATTTCTCTTAAATTCCAGGGTTGTTTCTTTCTTTGATCAGTTTCCAACCATTGTTTCTTGTCTTGCCCTCTTTATATTTTAAATCTGTGTAAAAAAGGAGATTCAAGAGAAGAACACCAAGTCTTTTTCAGATTACGGGTGTGGAACAATGGCCCCTTTTATGACCTGTGAATGTCAATTCCCAGAATTCCTGAGCCAACATGGGAGTGGACTTCCACAGGTCATAAAAGGAGCCATCGTTCCCCACCCCTGCTCTACATAGTCTTCTTATTTCCATGCTCATCCATTGGCCTCCTTTCCGGCTGGAGAAGATCAGGTGAACATCTTCAGATGTTCTGGAATGAGGCACCATGAATGGACCTGTCACCTTCCATACTTGCTGATATAATTAACAGACTCACGGATCCCTCAACTCTGTTTTATTATATTCAGAATTGTGCTCCACCCTCGGAGATTTATTACCCGGGCAACTGAATGGAGCTAGCAGGGTGTTCAATGGCCGGATGCTCTTTCTGTCGCCAATGCGGAGTTGCGTTCAGCAGATATATTCTCATTCCACCCCGCAAGGGATTAGGGGTCATTAAATGATGACTGGAGATTTATTACCTGAAGCAAAGTGAAGGCTCAGGCTACAAATGGATCAGCTAACTAAGCTCTCCTTTGCCAGGCTGTGATTTGCCATGGAGGACGATCTTGCATTCTGGGCTCGCGAGCTGTCATCTTCATTTTTTAATCTCGGCAAGGAATGATGTTTACATTTTAATAGAGGTTGCCATCTCCCCACCCCATCCCACCTGAAAATGTTATGATTTGACCTTTGGGGTGAGACTTATTTTAAAAATAAAATAAAATATTAAAAAACCCGCTTTCCCTCACTGCTTGAGCAGCATTAATAAATTTTGCACTTTCCATCTGTGGTTCCCGGCATTCAGGAAAAAAAAAAAATAGATGTGACCCTTATTTCAAGGGCCAATTTAATGGAAAGAAAATGTTTCTGTTTCAACCTAAGCGTCTTCCGATAAGTCTTTCTGCTTGCAGTTCTGGTCTCTATTTTTTATATATATTATTATTATTATTTGCATGGGAATCTGTAGTGAAGCTTATAGCTAAGTTTAAATACATGGTGGCTTTTTATTATTTAAAGAGTTGTTCTTGAGCATGGAAGACTGGGTGGGTTATTTTTTCTCTTTTTAATAGACTGTAGAAGAACAGACAGAGCCTAAGGTGGAGTCAAGAGAGGAAATAGCCAGGAGCTGTTACACGCTCAGAAATGGTCTAAGTCTTAAAATCCTTTCAACTAGTGCCAATTTAGCGCTGATCATTAGTTGATTCTTGTATGTAGGCAAGAGCAATAAATTAGATTAACTGGAACAATGATGTGCTGAAAAGGGAGCACACCAGGGGTGAAATGCTCCCGGTTCGGACCGGATCGCCCGATCTGGTAGCGATGGTGGCGGGTGGTTTGGTAGCAAAAATCCCTGCGCCCCCACCCCCATGCCCAGCTGAGATGCGCGATCATCAGAGGCTTTTTTTTACTTTTAAAAGTATTTTTTCTACAACCTCTTCAGCCGAAAAAATGCTTTTAAAAGTAAAAAAAAAAGCCTCTGATGATCGCGCGGCTCAGCTGGGATTGTCAGAGCCTTTTAAAAACATTTTTTTACAGCCTCTTTGGCCAAAGAGGTTGTTGAAAAAAATGCTTTTAAAAGTTAAAAAAAAAAAAAAAGTTGGCCACGCCCACCCAGTCACATTACCCCCCACCAAGCCACGCCCACAGAACCGGTAGTAACAAATTTTACATTTCACCACTGGAGTGCATGGGTGTGCGCCTAGGCTGCAGCCAAGGGTGCATGCACGCACCCAAAAATGAACTTCCGGTTTCAGCTACTGAACTTCCGGTTTCAGCCAGCTACTCTTCTGGGTTTCTGGTGCATATGCGCAGGTGACAACTAGCTGGCCAGCAGGCATGCTCACGCAGGAAAACGGAAGGCCAGCTCTTCTAGTTTCTGGCAAATGCTGCATGCAAAAAGGCTAGCTGATGGTCGCGCACGCATGTGCGCCAGAAACCTGGAAGAGGAATATGCGACACTGCGTGTGCCAGGCAACATGACTCCACGTGCTACTTCGGGCACGCGTGCCATAGGTTCATCATCATGGAACTAGAATTTCATGTATGGTCCTGAGTTCTTCTTTCCTGACATTCATTTTGATAAGAGTTAATGGGATTCAAGAGAGGTTGGACTTTTGTGGGTACTTAATGACTCCAGGCTGATTTCCCTCTTGACTCTGCCCTGGTCTCTGCCTGTTTCTTCTCCTACATAGACTTTGAATAACCCCGTTGAATCATTCCATTTGAGGGTAAAGCAAAATAAACAGAAAAATGTCAAGTAGCATTGATATGCTACCAGAGGTGAGCTGCTGCTGGTTCAGACAGGTTCGCCCGAACTGGCGATTCCAACCACCGGCTGGGCGGCCCACTCACCCTGGTGCTATCCCGTCCTATATATCTCACTCTCTGGCTTGCTCGCCCTGCCCACGCAGCCCAGTGTTGTGGTCTGCCAGCAGCTTGCAGAGCTGGCAGCAGAGTCGGACAGCAATGAGGTTGAGGAAGAACAGGGGCCGGTCCTGGAGGCTGGGGAAGGCCCGGATGAGGGCTCTGCCTCGGAGGCAGAGATGGAGCCAGGGCCATCGGGGAGTGATGTGCGGACTCCGGAGCCTCCAGAGGCTGACAGCAGAGAGGCAGAGGAACAGGAGGAGCCTGTTCCTAGTGCACCCATGCGCAGAGCTGCCAGAAGGCAAGAGCAGCTAAAGCAAAAAGGACGACTTGGGAGTAAGGCCAAGAAATGATTGGCCCCTCCCATAAGGCTTAAAAGACCAGCAACGGCTCTTGGCCTCTTTGTTGGAAAACAACGTTCATAGACTTGTTCTTGTCTTGCTGCACTTATCTCTTGTCGGTGTCTTCTGTTTCTGAACTTTTGCCAAGAAAAGCCTTTGGCAGGTTGCCTAATTATACCAAGGTTGGTGCTTAGACTGAAGAATTTGTGTTATGAAGAATTTGTTTTGAATTAGTTTGGACTACGCTGAGAATGAGTTAATTCTCAGCTGTTCTAATAAAGTCTGTTTGTTTTGGAACTGTTTGCATCTAATACTACCTACTTGGGCCTGGGTCACAACACCCAGCTGATTTCTGCCCCTGAGCTGCTCTACTCACTGCGGCTGCCCGAGAAGGTGTGCTGGAAGCCGCACACATGAAATCACTGTGTGTCTGAAGCTGCACGTAAGCGCGGAAGGTGCATGTACTCACATTTTCAGTTCTGTACTAGGCGAACCGGTTGTTAAATTACATGAAGCCCACTTCTGTATGCTACCAAGTGTCCCCCTCAGATCCCCCCCAATGCATTAACATGTTTAGTTAACGGAAATGCCCTTAAAAAAAAAGTTTTACAACTTGGTGTGAGGCTTTTGCCACGAATCAAAGGTACGTTTTGGGAACTGTGTGTCTGGAATAGGACACATAATCTAGTAAAGAGATATTTGTTACAGTTCAAACCTGCCAACATGTATGAGGAAATACCTGACAGGTAAATTAACCTGGATTTGTTATGTTAGTAGATATAGGATTGGGACGCGGTGGTTCAGAGGCTAAGATGCTGAGCTTGTTGATCAAAAGGTCGGCAGTTCAGCGGTTCAAATCCCAAGGGCTGCGTAATGGGGTGAGCTCCCGTGACTTGTCCCAGCTTCTGCCAACCTAGCAGTTCAAAAGCAGGTAAAAAATGCAAGTAGGAAAATAGGGACCACCTTTGGTGGGTAGGTAGCAGAGTTTCGTGCACCTTTGGCGTTAAGTCATGCCGGCCACATGACCACGGAGACGTCTTCGGACAGCGCTGGCTCTTCGGCTTTGAAACGGAGATGAGCACCGCCCCCTAGAGTCGGGAATGACAAGCACATATGTGCGAGGGGAACCTTTACCTTTACCTTAGATATAGGATTGCAGTGGTTTTATTTTCTTGGTGAATAGGTCGGTGTTTTAGTCCACCATTCTTAACCATTTTCCGCTGCATTTTTTGCAAGCAGACACAACTTTTTTTTTTTTTTTTTAAAAAGCAACTCTTTCCCAGATTTATAGCCATTAATATAAATTCCACCAGGAAACATATTTAATGACTGCGTCTCTGCAATCTTCTCCGTTACATAAATTTTTCTCAAATCCTACATTTTAAGTCCAAGCGCAGCCTTTTCTCTTGCGGGAGAAATGGCCTTTCTTGAGGTTTGCCAAACACAACCGAAAACCAGAAGCAGTTTTTTAACCGATCTCGGAGGCAGGGAAATTGATTTGAAGGATAGGATCTCCCAGGCTCTCTCTTCTGCCCTCAATTTCTCATTCTAGGCGACGCTTCTTTGCTGTAGCATTGAAATTGCAGCTTAATTACAGGTAATTATCGATCACTTAAGGATCACCAGTTGACAAATTGAATTTCCACACTCTTGTTGAGCGTGACTGACAGAGGACTGCTGGGAATAAGAAATGGACATGATCAGCTGTGACAATTCACTTGGGCGTGTGGCTGGGGAAATAGCAGGGCCTCCCCTCTCCCTTCAGAGGCGGCTGGTTCCTGCTTGCAGAAAGACGGAGAATTCAAGTCTGCCAAGATATATTAAGACCACCAGGTGTGAGGTTAAGGATGGCATGTTGACGTGGCCCCCCAGGGAATTGTTGACAACCCCAGAGCCCTACTCTTCTGATGGTAAATCTTGCTGACATATCCCCCAATGGCTGAACTTCCCTCTTTTATCATTAGTGGAGGAGGGTCACAGTTGTGCTGGTGTGCATATTTAACAATAGATAGATAGATAGATAGATAGATAGATAGATAGATATAGATATAGATATAGATATAGATATAGATATAGATATAGATATATAGATGTAGATAGATAGATAGATAGATAGATAGATAGATAGATATAGATATAGATATAGATATAGATATAGATATAGATATAGATATAGATATAGATATAGATATTAAAGAAATGGTTTGAAACCAAAAGTTGTCTAGATAGAGGACTCAGACCCAGAGAAGGAATTTTGTTTATTTGCATGAGTTTCCCTGAGCTCAAGTTGGAAGCATCTTCTTATGTTAAACTTGGAAGACTTGAAAATACAAAGGGGGAAGGAAGGAAGGAAGGAAGGAAAGAAAGAAGGAAGGAAGAAGGGAGGAAGAGTGGGAGGGGAGGAGGAGGAGCAGAGAAGGAGGAGAAGCAGGAGGAGTGAAGGAAAGAGAGAGGGAGGAAGGGAGGGAGGGAGGGAGGGGAGAGAGGGAGGGAAGAAAAGAGGGAGAGTGGGAGGGGAGGAGGAGGAGCAGAGAAGGAGGAGGAGTGGGAGAGTGAGGGAGGAAGGAAAGAAGGAAGGAAGGAAGGAAGGAAGGAAGGAAGGAAGGAAGGAAAGAGAGTGGTTTTATATCTTTCAGAATTTTGTCCCTGCAACTATCCAATTCTCCTTGAAGAAATGTAAGAGTTATAAGTGATTTTTCCTCTAAATGCCAAAGAAGAAAATATTTCCATTAGGTTGAAGTGAAATAAGCAGATTGACCAAAACTTCTCTTGCCCCCTTCATGGTCAATCATTAGTTTTTGTGATGAGCAGTTAACAATTTCTACCTACCTGTTCAGCAAACATACTCTTGTACTATACAAAGTTTCAGCACCTCAGACAGCTCCTACAATGGATTTAAGATTCCTTCCTTCCTTCCTTTTCCTCCCTTCCTCCCTCCCTCCCTCCTTCTGCCTTCCTTCCTTCCTTCCGCCCTCCCTCCCTCCCTCCCTTACAGCAGGTAGATCCAAAGCATTCTCTTTCTACCATTAATCAGTTTTAAAATCATTGACATCGATAACAGCTTCTTTGTTTCATGCTTCATGTTTCAAAGGCTAAAGGGCAGCTTTTAAGAGCTCATGTTTAAAATACAAAAAAAATCCCAATTTGCTTGGCAAGGTTTTCTTCTTACTGACGCTCATTCATTGTCAGCATACAGTCATTGCATTTTCTGCTGTGCCCTGCTGTTTTTCCCCAACCCCTCTAATGTCCTTTTTTTTTATATTAATTGAATGCTCTATCATCCTTCCTCAAGCTAATTTTGCTGTGGTTGTCATGTTTGATGCAAGACCCCCAAGATTGGTGAATGTTGCACTTTTTAAACCCACTGGCAAGAAATCACATTACACTCAGTGTAATTACATTGTTCTAAAAATGTGATTATACGTTTCGACAACCAACTTCCTATTAAATTACCTCAGAATAGTCTCAATTTATAGGACAGAATCCTCCTGATTTAGATGTTAAAAGTGTAATAAATCTGAGATGAAGTTATCTGCATATATCTATACATCTATACCTATCTCTGTCTCTGTCTCTATCACTGTCTCCTATCTATCTATCTATCTATCTATCTATCTATCTATCTATCTATCTATCTATCTATCTATCTATCTATCTATCTATCTATCATACCTACCTACCTACCTACCTACCTACCTACCTACCTACCTACCTACCTACACACGAGAGAGAGAGGGAGGGAGGGAGGGAGGGAGAGAGAGAGAGAACATCACATCTAACATTGGTAGTTTTGTTATACCATTTTATACTAATCAGTCTGGACATTGCTCACGTACTTAATGGGCTGGGCAGAAACACAGCCTCGGTTTTTGGATGTATTACTGTAGTTGTGTTGTGCCATGCCTAAGAGGGCTTCACCTGATTGTTCTGAACAGGCTGTCCCATGTGGTGGGATTGTGGTGACATCAAAGAGCTCTGAAATCGAAGCTCTTACTTAGGCCAAGGTTAATTCCTCCTTGTTCTCTGCATGATTGACAGCAGAGGTGGGCAGCCTCAAAATCAAAATCTCTTCTTCTCTTCTCTTCTCTTCTCTTCTCTTCTCTTCTCTTCTCTTCTCTTCTCTTCTCTTCTCTTCTCTTCTCTCTACCCTACCCTACCCTATCCTACCCTACCCTACCCTACCCTACCCTACTCCATTCCATTCCATTCCATTCCACTCCACTCCACTCCACTCCACTCCACTCCACTCCACTCCACTCCACTCCACTCCACTCTACTCTACTCTACTCTACTCTACTCTACTCTACTCTACTCTATTCTATTCTCAAAGCTGTGATATTCATTTACCGTCCCACTGTAACTATAACATCAAGTTAAAACTAAATAAATAAATCCTCCCTAAAAATCCATCTGCTTTTCACGGTTTAGAAATAGTACTTTCCCCACAGTGGTTTCTGCCTTGTCCAAATAACTGCTTTATTAATAGATAAATGGCTGCAACCTACTCCCTTACCTGGGAGTAAGTGAGCTTCCAACCCAGTGGGTCTCCTTGTTAAGAGTAAACGGACACCAGATTGCAGCCTAATCCTGTTAGCATTGTCAACTAGCTGATTGATTTCCCAGTTCCTGCTTCAGTTCAATTGTTTTGTTTTGGCCCTGAGCCATGCAGATGAAAAAAAAAAAAAGGAAAGAATTCCAGCTGGAAAGAAACACGCCATCCTCTCAAATCCAATGTAAAAACAAGCTCGTACAAGCCGAACCTCTGCGCACAACGTAAAGCCGATGGTTCATAAAAATTTAAACAGTCTGTTTTCAGCCACTTACTTTCATGTCAAAATTTCTCTTTAGGCGGATCTCCCAATAACCACATCAACAATAGCTGCTGTTTAGGGATCCCTTCGGAGATCTCTCTCCCGCCCCCACTATAAACTCTGGTTGGGAAAGCAAATCTGTTAAACCTTGGAGTTTATTATTATTATTTTTTTCATACTTGTAACAAGGAATTCATTAAAAATTGTTGGAGGACCAGAAGGATTAACCAACTCCACTAAGGTTCTGCTTCTATCCTGCCTCGGGTTGACTTGCATGCAGGATGATTCCCCAATTCGTGAATGTGTGTACATTTATTGAGTTTGCCGAATGCAAAGAACAACGGTGGGATCTCTTAGTTTGCCTCCTTCAGGTACATACCCTTTACCTGCACGGCCTGAGTAGATGTTTTTCTAGAATTGAATTCCCTACCCTGGAGCTCCAGCAAGGTTGATAAGTGAAGCATGACACTTGTTAACAGTGTTTCTGCTTGTACGTTTTCCTAAAAATGTTGTTGTCTGATGCTTGTTGCTCTCCTGGTCCCAGGTTACGCTGGTTTGCCTGGAACGTGGAGCTTTGATAAGCAATTACATCCTTGCCATGTCAACATAAATAGCAGGAGGAAAATAATAATAATAATAATAAACCCAAACCCGCAGGACCAAATGTTTGGAACCAACAGACTGGTGGAGAAGTAGGTGAGGAAAATAAACCCAACTAGAATTCTCCACTGTGTCAACCCTGAGGCGAATCTGGTCGGGGCCATCTTGGAGGCTTGGATACAACAGAGGGAGGGGGAAAAATAGTTAAATCGGCGTTTGTAGCCAAAACAATAAAGTTTTCCTGTGGGAACCAAGGTCATTCTCACAGCTGGTGGGCCAGAGGAGGAGGGAAGTAACCAAGCAACCGGCTGGCAACTGGATTGGATAGCATGACCAAGTGGCCTGGGGGGAAAAGGGGAAACTTTTACTTTTCATTAGGTGAAAGTCGCGGGGATTTTCAGAGTTGGCTTTCACCAGTCGTGCCAATATGATGTATCCAATAAAACTGTTCTTTGAGGAACTTGCCTGCCTCGGAGTTCTGATTTCGATGGGTGCATTAATTGGAGCCCCTGACACACTGCTCTTAAAGACAGCTTGTGAACATGGAAAATTAGTTGCAAACCCACCAGTTTTTTCCCCATCTGGGGGACAATAAAGGCCTTAAACCAGGGGTGAAATCCAGCAGGTTCTGACAGGTTCTGGAGAACCAGTAGCGGAAATTTTGAGTAGTTCGGAAAACTAGCAAATACCACTTCTGGTTGGCCCCAGAGTAGGGAGGGAATGGAGATTTTGCAGTATCCTTCCCCTGCCATGCCCACCAAGCCATGCCCACAAAACCGGTAGTAAAAAGATTTGGATTTCACCACTGCCTTAAACCTCTATGGCATTTGATACACCCCTTTTGACCTTTAAAATCCTTCCAACCTTTCCCCCACCTCCATGAAAAAAAAAAAGGGGGGGGGGCTGAGGATTTTGCTCCTGCTTGGATGAGGATCTCATGGTCCCATTTGACCTGTCCTCTGCTGCCCTTGGGTTTAAAATCTAGGATTAAAAAGGGAGGTTCGTCCTTCAGTCACGTTCACATCCACTTTAAGACTATCCAGATAAGTGCTTTGCAAAGGGAAATTTAGGACGACACGAGCTGGAAATAGACAGTGTAACTGCAGAACAGAAGCTCACAAGGTGAGCCTCCGGGTGAAAAAAAAGGACCTTAGGAGAAGCTTGGGAGAAGGACCTGATTCACTTTGGACGGATTGTCCCGTGTTCTCCCAGGTGTGAGGGACATATCAAACAGTGGTGAAATGTAAAATTTGTTACTACCGGTTCTGTGGGCGTGGCTTGGTGGTGGTGGGGGGTAATGTGACTGGGTGGGCGTGGCCAATTTTTTTTTTACTTTTAAAACCATTTTTTCTACAACCTCGCGAAGAGGTTGTAAAAAAATGCTTTCAAAAGGCTCTGGCAATCCCAGCTGAGTTGCCTGATCGTCAGAGGCTTTTTTTTCTTTTAAATGCCTCTGCCGATCAGGCAACTCAGCTTGGATTGTCAGAGGCATTTAAAAGAAAAAAAGCCTCTGATAATCACACGGCTCAGCTGGGCATGGGGGGGGGCAGGGATTTTTGCTACCGGTTTTCCAAACCACCCGCCTCCATCGCTACGGGATCAGGCGATCTGGTGCGAACCGGGAGCATTTCACCCCAATATCAAAGCTCCATCCAGCTATTGCTCTGGTGCCGTGATGGCAAACCTGTGGCACACAGAGCCCTCTCTGTGGGCATGTGTGCCGTCGCCAGCTGATTTTCTGGTTTCCAGTATGTGGTCTTTGCGGGTGCTGGAGCGCTGGAAAACGGCCTGAATATATACCATATATACTTGTTTGTTGGTTGTGATTAGTATCGTTGATTGTATTTTAAGGTCGTGAATGTTTTATATAATTTTATCTTTTTAAATTTAATAAAGTTTGTTTTTTAAAATTAAAAAAAAAAAAAAAGGAAAACGGCCTGAAAATGGGCAAAAAACCCGGGCAAAAAAACGGCTGTTTTTCAGGCTGTTTTCAGGCCTTTTTCAGATTGTTTTCTGGGCAGTTTTCAGGTCATTTTTCAGGCCAAAAATGGCCTGAAAATGACCCAAAAATGGCCTGGAAAACAGCCTGGAAAATGGCCTGAAAAGGGGCAAAAAAGGGCAAAAAACAGGCTGCTTTTCAGGCTGTTTTCTGGGCCGTTTTCAGGTCGTTTTTTGGGTCAAAAACAGCCTGAAAACAGCCCCAAAATGGCCTGGAAAACAGCCTGGAAAATGGCCTGAAAGCGGGCAAAAAAACCGGGCAAAAAACAAGCTGTTTTCGGGCCTTTTTCAGGTTGTTTTCTGGGCCATTTTCAGGTTGTTTTTAGGGCCAAAAATGGCCTGGAAAACAGCCCAGAAAACAGCCTGAAAACGGCTTGAAAAACTACCTGAAAATGGCCCGAAAAATAGCCAAAAAACAGGCATGCGCACCGCCCAGTTGGTCTTTGGGTTTATGATGCTCCAGCGTGTGCACATGCACACACGTTCCGGTTTGGGCACTTGGTGCTGAAAAGGTTTGTCATCATTGCCTGGGGCCTGCAGTACCCAAAGATTTGTTAACACTTGGAAATGTTTCTCTCTTCTTTGCCTTAATTGTTCAGGACTTAACCCATCTCTGTTGCTTCTCCCGGCAGAGTTAAGGCTGCCCCAGGTGTGAAGATCATCGACATACGAGTCATTGATCCACACCGGTGGCAAGTTCAACAAGATGTTGACAATGGACGGACACAGACGACGGCTACCATTGTGTGCGAGCGCATTGATCCCCATGCTGAGAACTGGTAAGAAAGCCGAGTTGCGTATGTGCTTGTGTGCAGCCACAGGTGTCTTTTCTCATTAAGACTCGGCGCACGAGGGTGTGCGCGGACATGTCCGAGTTGGGGAGAACAGCAGCTTTTATCGACGTGTCGGTCTGCTTTCTCTTGAACTGACGTGTCCAACATGGCTTTCCTTTTGTGGTTTGTAACAATGGCCTCTCCATATCCCACCTTTGGAAAGATCTGTGGTGTAAGACTTAAGCCAGGCATGCCCAGAGCATCCTTGGGGACCGCTGTTTACTTTGAAGTTTGGCCTTGAACTTCAGTTCATCAAGTCATCTGTGACTTGACTGTACTTTTGTCACCGTGGATGGTGTGGACAGGTGCACTCAGATGGCTAATTTCTGGAAGATGTGGAATTCTTGTACTGGAATCCCAGAATTTTGTTGAGAGATTTGTTCATGCTTCAGTGGTTATCCAGCATCTTCTTAAAAACTTCCAGTGAATGCTCCAGTTTTTAAGAAGATGTTGGATAACCACTTGCCTGAAGTGTTGTAGGGTTTCCTGCCTAGGCAGGGGGTTGGACTAGAAGGCCTCCAAGGTCCCTTCCAACTCTGTTATTCTATTCTATTCTATTCTATTCTATTCTATTCTATTCTATTCTATTCTATTCTATTCTATTCTATTCTATTCTATTCTATTCTATTCCATTCCATTCCATTCCATTCCATTCCATTCCATTCCATTCCATTCCATTCCATATTTCTACTCTACTCTACTCTACTCTACTCTACTCTACTCTACTCTACTCTACTCTACTCTACTCTACTCTACTCTACTCTACTCTACTCATTCATGATTCAGGGAAGATGCAGGCAGCATTTATTTTATTTTATTTTATTTTATTTAATTTAATTTCTATACCACCCTTCTCCCGAAGGACTCAGGGTGATGAACAGCCACAAGATAAAAACACATAAATACAAAAATTTAAAATCAAATAAAAACGAATTAAATAATTTGGCTGAATTTAAAATACCCCATAATTTAAAACAAATTAAAATTTACATTTAAAAAGCATGCGCAAGATGGCGGTCGTGAGGTGAGGTGCTGCAGCTGGATGGAGGATTTTCTGGGGCTCGAGGGGGTGCTGCAGGGGAGCTCGACCATCAGCGACCCCTGATTCGGTCGGATGGCTTCGGGGCAAGGGTTTTGCGATCTTCCTCGCCCCTGGACACCCCCGGAGTCGGAGGCGGTGAGGGAGAGTGTGGCCGCGCTGCTCCGACTCTGCTGCCGCCGCCGAGAGCCAAGCCGAATGGAGAGTGGAGAGCGGCGGCGCTGCTGGGAAGGAGAAGGAGAAGGGAGAGCGGAGCCGAGCTGAGCGGAGAGCGGAGAACGGAGATATGGAGATGTGGCTTGCTGGCGGCGGTGGGGTCAGTCAGCGGAGGGGGCGAGGGTTTTTGAGATCTCCCTCGCCCCTGGACATGCCTAGAGGCGCTGGTGAAGAAGTTGGCCGCGCTGCTCCAACGCCGCCGAAAGTGGTGCTATGGTGGTTTGTTCGGCGGCAGTCGTTGGCAGCGATAGCGGCAAGGTGAAGGGGGAAGTATGGCTGTGGGGCAGCGAGTGGTGGCAGCCTGTTGAAATTTCATCTGCCCCACTCAGGAACTTCCTCAGCGGCCCCTGGAATCCAGGAATGGTGGCGTGGATATCAGCGGGGGTGGTGAGGCCGGCCCCAACATTAAACTGGGCCATGGCACACCCCATGGAAGTACTGGAGCTGTTCTCAGGCCCTATAGCCGGAGAAGTGGGGCTTGCTAGAGGGTAAAAACTGAGAGGAGCATAACGGACCGGAGAAGAAAGATCCCCTCCCGGAATATCTTGGCAGCTGTAGAGGACCTGGAGGCCCCCTGTGACATCCAATGGAGGCTGGGGTTCGGATTTGTTATCCCGGAAGAACTGAACTATCTGAGGAATGTAGGGCTGGGGGGCGACGGAGGAGTTTTCCGTCACATAGATACCAGCCCTTTTCTCCTCCCCCTCCCAGGTACTGTGTCTGCCTAAATGGGCTTATTATTCGCCCTAATTGAGGGAATTTTCTCTCTCCCCCCTTTTTCTTCCCCTCTTCCTTCTTCCCCTTCCCTTCTTTCCCTTTTTCATCGGGGCTTACTCGAATATGATCTTGAGTATAAGACTTTGCCAAGGATTTTCCATCTTCGCCCCTGGCGTGACTCATAGACTGACTGATAGACTGATAAATCTTTCTTCCGACCATGGTCAGCCAAACTGATGCAACTGTTGAGGGGTCCTCTATTACATCATGACTCTTGTCTGTGGGAGAACTTTTTCAATCTACGGCCCCATGGGGTTCCGCCGTGAGAGGGCGGGCCGGAGGTCGCCCCCATTGGAGGAGATAATTTAGGACCCTCCTGCTGTTGTGGGAGGACAGTTGAGATACCAACAGCACATCGATGAACAATTGGCTGTGTTACATCTTTTGTGAAGTCCCCTGTCTGAGCTTTGGGCCTCCATCGCTGCATTTTGGAGATGTATACGACTGCAGATCTTCTTCCGCTGTGAGATTCCCCCTTCTCGCAGATGTGGCCCTCCTCACTATCGAGGGCCCACCTCAAGGAAGGGTTTTGGGACCCAGAGAGGTGGCATGTGAAAACGAGGGGATTGAGGGGTTTTCTAAGAAAATTTTTAGTGAAATTTTTAAGGGGTCCTAGGGAGGGGGAGGGTCAGATTGGAATTCGGGCTGTGGGTATGGGGGATAATCCACAAGGGGGAGGGTCGGGTCTGGCAGTGAAGCGTGGCGTGGGGGATGGGGGACCCGGGATCGAGGGGGGGGTTAGACCTTGTCCGGATAGTTTTTTGAACATCAGTACTGTAGGTGGGAGGGGTAGATATGGCGGGAGCAGGGGGCCATATCGTGTTAGGGGAGTGCGCACTCGCTGTCTATGAGCGGTGGCGTGCTCCGGCCCCCAAGGCTCTACTCGCTCCTCAGGTTGCATAGACCCTCAGGACCCAGGCCTTCGGCTGATGCTGTGCAATGCCAGGTCCGTAGTAAATAAAGCCCCTCTCATCTGTGATCTTGTTCAAGAGGAGGGTGCGGACCTGGCAGGTATTACGGAGACCTGGTTGGGCCAGGAGGGGGGGTTCCCCTCGTTGAAATGTGCCCGCCAGGTTTCCAAGCATTCCATCAGCCGAGGTCACAGGGGAGGGGCGGGGGGGTAGCGGTTATCATTAAAGAAGGTCTGAGACCGAGGGAGGCCACTGTTCCTCAGACGGCCGGCTGTGAATCCCTTTTTGTGAAATGGGGTCATGGGGCTCAGATGGGTTTGCTGATCACGTACCTGGCTCCCTGCCACGTGGCAACAGCCCTGCCCGAGCTACTCAACGTCATTGCCGCGGTGGCGGTTGATACCCCTAAGCTTATGGTCATGGGGGATTTCAACCTGTCGTCCGTGGGTGAGACGTCAGAGATGGCTCGGGAGTTCATGGCTTCCATGACAGCTATGGACCTGACCCAGTTAATTCATGGCCCTACCCACACAGGGGGAAACATGCTGGATCTGGTTTTTGTCTCTGGACAGTGGTTGAGGGATCTTGATATAGGGGATATAGTTACTGAACCCTTGTCATGGTCAGATCACTCTCTCCTTCGTCTCGACTTGCGAACCGCTGCACCCCGCCGCAGGGAGGCGGAGCTGGTAAGATGGTTCCACCCCAGGTGCCTGATGGAACCTGACAGATTCCAGATGGAGCTTGAGCCATTTCCTGAGGTTCTGGCACACGCCTCGACTGGAGACCTGGTGGCCGCCTGGGATAGGGCGGCTGCTGGTGCTCTGGATCGGGTCGTGCCTTTGCGGCCTCTGACCTGGCGCCGATCTCAATTGGCTCCTTGGTTTACCGAGGAGCTAAGGGAGTTGAAGCGCCGGAAAAGATGCCTAGAGAGTAGTTGGAGGGCCAATCTTTCTGAATCTGACCGGACACTAGTAAGATCCCACATTAGGAATTACTTAGTGGCGATAAAAGCAGCGAAATGTAGTTATTTTGCTGCTCTTATTGCATCATCAGATAATCGCCCGGCCGCCCTCTTTAGGGTGACCCGCTCCCTGCTCCACCAGGAAGCGCGGGAGGACCCCTTGGAGGGTAGAGCCGAGGATTTTGTTCAGTATCTGTATGACAAAATCACTCAGATTTGGGAAGATTTGGACTCCGACTGGGTAGTCTCAGGGGGAGAGACAGGGGCAGGTCTTGAGAATGTTATCTGGGATGAGTTTGATCCTGTGACCCCTGAGGACGTGGACAGGATTCTGGGTAGACTGAATGCGACCACTTGTTTATTGGACCCGTGTCCTTCCTGGTTAGTACTGGCTTCCCGGGAAGTGACACGAGGCTGGCTCCAGGGGATTATAAACGCTTCGCTGAGTGAGGGTGACTTTCCCACCGCCTTGAAAGAGGCGGTGGTGAGGCCTCTCCTCAAGAAGCCTTCCCTGGACCCGGCAATGTTGGTAAATTATCGTCCGGTCTCCAACCTTTGCTTTGTTGCGAAGGTTGTTGAGAGTGTGGTCGTGCAACAGCTCCCCCAGCACCTGGATGAAACGACGTATCTGGATCCATTCCAGTCGGGCTTCAGGCCCGGGTACAGCATGGAAACGGCATTGGTCGCGTTGGTTGATGATCTCTGGAGGGCTCGGGACAGGGGGTGCTCCTCTGTCCTGGTCCTGTTAGATCTCTCAGCGGCTTTTGATACCATCGACCATGGTATCATGCTGTACCGGTTGGAAGAGTTGGGGGTGGGAGGCACTGTGTTGCGGTGGTTCTCCTCCTTTCTCTCTGACCGGTCGCAGTCTGTGTTGACAGGGGGACAGAGGTCGACCCCGAGGCCCCTCATATGTGGGGTGCCGCAAGGGTCGGTCCTCTTGCCTCTCCTGTTCAACATTTATGTGAAGCCGCTGGGCGAGATCATCCGTGGTTTCGGGGTGGAGTACCATCAGTACACTGACGACACCCAGCTGTACATCTCCACCCCGGATCACCCCAACGATGCCCTTGAAGTGATGTCCCGGTGCCTGGAGGCCGTACGGATCTGGATGGGGAGGAACAGGCTCAGGCTCAACCCATCCAAGACTGAGTGGCTGTGGTTTCCGACGTCCCGATATAGTCAGTTGACACCATCACTGACTATTGGGGGCGAATCATTGGCCCCCACGGAGAGGGCTCGCAACTTGGGCATCCTCCTGGATTCACGACTGTCTTTAGAAGAGCACTTGACGGCCGTAACCGGGAGGATTTTTCATCAGGTTCGCCTGATTCGCCAGTTGCGTCCCTTTCTGGATCGGGACTCGTTACGCACGGTCACTCATGCCCTTGTCACCTCCCGCCTGGACTATTGCAATGCTCTCTACATGGGGCTCCCCTTGAGGAGCACCCGGAGGCTCCAACTGGCGCAGAGTGCGGCCGCGCGGGTGGTAATGGGAGCGACATGACGTTCCCATATAACACCTCTCCTGCACAAGCTGCACTGGCTCCCGGTGGTCTTCCGGGTGCGCTTCAAGGTTTTGGTTACCACCTTTAAAGTGCTCCATGGTTTAGGACCTGGGTACTTGCGGGACCGCCTACTACCACCAATAGCCTCCCACCAGCCGGTACGCTCCCATAGAAAGGGGCTCCTCCGGGTGCCGTCAACCAAACAATGCCAACTGGCGGCCCCCAGGGGGAGAGCCTTCTCTGTGGGGGCACCTACTATCTGGAACGTGCTCCCCCCAGAGATACGGAGGATCCCGGATCTGCGCACCTTCCGCCGCGCCTTAAAGACCTTACTATTTCACCAGGCCGGCCTGGCCTAATTTTCCCCCTCTTTTATAAAAGATTTTTAAAATTTTAAATATCTTTTAGTATTTTATATATTCAATTTTAAATTGGTTTTAAAAGTTTGGGGTTTTAAATTTGTCGGGGCCAAAATTATTTAATTTAATTTTATTTTATTTTTAAATTTTGTATTGTATGTGTTTTTATTGTTTGGCTGTGCACCGCCCTGAGTCCTTCGGGAGTAGGGCGGTATAGAAATCTAATAAAATGAAAATGAAATGAATGAAAAAGGGGAGAGGATTTAGGCATGACCGGAGGCCAATGTTACCCATTGCTGCTTTACAAAGTATAGCAAAATCACCCCACTTTATGCCCTTTGGGACTGGTTTTCAACATCCTGTAGGAACAAGCACACCCTTTAAAATTAGGTGGCTATGATGGTGAGAAGAAATCCAGGCCATCAGGAATAAAAGTTAGTTTTCAGTTCCTCTGTCTTGCCAGTATATCCCCACTGAATATCTCGGGTCGTTTTCAGAACGTGTTGAGTTCTCTTGTTTCTTCTGTGTTCTAGATCTGCCAAGTGGGTTCTTTTTTTTTTTTGTTTTTTTTAGTTCTAGCTGTCAACATGATCACAGACTATCTTTATCAGCACTTGAGCCATTTCTCTCTTCTGATCCTCCAGGACATAGTTAAAAAAAGAGGGTTCTGTGATGAATGGTTAAAGGAGGCAGGAATGTCTAGACTATCAAAGAGAAGGATTAGGGGGGACATGACAACTGTCTTCTAGTACTTGAGTGGCTGTGTGTGTGTGTGTCAACCTATTCTCCAAAGCCTGACTAGGTGGCTTAGTGGCTAAGACACCAAGCTTGTCGATCAGAAACGTTGGCAGTTTGGCAGTTCGAATCCCTAGTACAGGTCTCTTGCATGAGCAGGGGGTTGGACTAGATGACCTCCAAGGTCCCTTCCAACTCTATTACTGTTAAAAAGGGTCCTGAGAGCAGGACAAGAAGTAACAGATGGAAGCTTATGAAGGAGAGATCCAACCTAGAACTAAGGAGAAAATTCCTGACAGTGAGAACTATCAATAGAATAATTTGCCGCCTGGAGTTATGGCCTCTCCATCATGGAGGTTTTCAAAATTAGACTGGACAACCATTTGACCTGGGTGGTATTAGGCCTCCTGCCTTGAAAAGGGACTGGGCCCTATCTAACAAAATGAAATTCAATGTAGAGAAAAGGTAAGTCTTACACTTAGGCGAGAAAAATGAAAAGTACACATATAGACTGGGTGAAACCAGGCTTAATAGCAGTGACTGTGAGAGGGATCTTGGAGTCTTAGTGGACAACCAATTAAACATGAGCCAGGAGTGTGCAGCAGCAGCCAAAAAAGCCAATGCAATCCTAAATTGCATTAACAGAAGGAAACAATCAAGATCAAGGGAGGTACTAACACCACTCTATAAAGCCTTAGTAAGGCCACACCTAGAATCCTGCGTCCAGTTTTGGTCACCACACTATAAAAAAGATGTTGAGACTCTAGAAAAAGTGCAGAGAAGAGCAAGCAAGATGATGAGGGGACTGGAGGCTAAAACATACGATGAACGGTTGCAGGAACTGGGCATGGTTAGCCTAGTGAAGAGAAGGACCAGGGGAGACAGGAGAGGAGTCTTCCAATATTTGAGGGGCTGCCCCAGAGAGGAGGAAGGGGGTCAAGCTATTTTCCAAAGCACCCGAAGGCCAGGCAAGGAATAATGGATGGAAACTGAACAAGGAGAGATTCAACCTGGAATTAAGGAGAAATTTTCTGACAGTGAGAAGAATCAACCCATGGAACAGAAATTGCCTTCCAAAGTTGTGGGAGCTTCATCACTGGAAGCTTTCAAGAAGAGACTGAACTGCCATCTGTCAGGAATGGTAAAGGGTCTCCTGCTTGGATGGGGGGTTGGACTAGATGACCTACAAGGTCCCTTCCAACTCTGTTAGTCTGTATCTACCTCTGAAGTCCTTTCCAGCCCTATGATTCTATGTTCTATCTCATCCTCTGGCTACCTTACAACATCTGTAGAACTGTAGCGTCATGTAGCTGTCCAATCTCTTCTTGAAAACTTCCAGCAATGAAGCACCCACCACTCAAAGAGGCAAGCTATTCTACTCGTTATCAAAGACAACCGTAGAGAAATTATATGATTCTTTCCCAAGCCTTGAGAGTTTTCTCTCTTAAGGCGTCAAGTCTAAAAGCAATTGCTTCGGCTGAGAATTGAATGCAATGGAATTTTACTTATTTACTTACTTATTTTCTGCCAAGAGGAACTCTGGCGGCAAGCAAAATAACAAACACACAATGGGAACGACAAGAAATGCAGCATTACCTTAAAGCCAATATTTGTATGTTTTATGCTCTTGGGACTTAAAGGACTGGTTTTGAGTGAACTCCATCCAATATTCAAACACAGATAGAGTTTGCATAAGTTTTCTCTAGCCTAAAGAAATATAGCTTTCTTTGGGTCAAAAGAATAGATAGCATTTTGTGCTGGCCAATGAATCCTATTACTTTCTGGTGTCAAAGGCAAATTTACGATCCGTTTCCGATGATGAGAATTTAAATGTATATATACTGCCAGGCTCACAGAGACTCTGTTTATGCGACTTACATTCTGTTTAGAGCTGCATTACCAAAAAAAAAAACAACAAAAAAAACAACAAAAAACCCAACAACACACACATCTCCATATTAATAATAATAATAAAAAAATCCTGGGGTTAAAGCAGCACTGAAATGTAATTTTTATCTGGCAGAGAAGAGGGAGGGAGAAAAATGGTTGAATCAAAGCGCATTGCAAAATTTCAGTTCGTCGTAAACTTGGGGTGGATGCAGGAGATGTTGCTAATCCGTGAAAATCCTGGTCGTCACAGTAACATAGACATTAGAAGCAGCGGTTTCTGCCTTGTTTCAAGCTACCTGAAATGAATTTCGAGTTAATTAATACTCTGACCCTTTTCCATTATGAGGTTAGTTTAATTGTTTTTGGATTGATTAACAATGTAAATAAAAAAAACACACCACAAGATCTGATCCACAATAGCAAATATTGTTGTTGCCTGTAGAATAAATATTTATATTTGATCTGCCTTCAGAGCTCTCCTTAGCTTGCTATAAATTTAGAAGATTCAACCCCCCCATAACCCCACTCCCCCAAAAGCCTTCTCTGAACAAAATGTCCAGAGTAACACAATATATAGACCACAGGAGTTGTCTTTTAATAATCTGTGGACAGTGAGAACTTGATCTTGTGTTTTCAGAAAGCCACTTTCCAAAACCAGATCATCAGAGTTCACTTTAGTTCAGATTATAGCTGACTTCAAAGGATTAAGCAGGATCAGATCTGGGGATGAGTAGAATAGAACTGGAAGGCACCTTGGAGGTCTTCTAGTCCAGCCCCCTGCTCAAGCAGGAGAACCTATAATATTTCAGCTAAGTGACTGTCCAGGCTCTTCTTAAAAATCTCCAGTGATGGAGCACCCATAATTTCTAGATGCAAGCTGTTCTACTGGTTAATTGTCCTCACTGTTAGAAAGTTTCTCCTTAATTCCAGGTTGCTTCTCTCCTTGATTAGTTTCCATCCCTTGTTTCTTGTCTTGCTTTCTGGTGCTTTGAAAAATAAGTTGACTCCCTCTTCTTTTTGGCAGCCCCTCAAATACTGGAATACTGTTGTCATGAATAGAATAGAATAGAATAGAATAGAATAGAATAGAATAGAATAGAATAGAATAGAATAGAATAGAATAGAAAATATGGAATGGAATGGAATGGAGTAGAGTAGAGTAGAGTAGAGTAGAGTAGAGTAGAGTAGAGTAGAGTAGAGTAGAGTAGAGTAGAGTAGAATAGAATAGAATAGAATAGAATAGAATAGAATAACAGAGTTGGAAGGGACCTTGAAGGTCTTCTAGTCCAACCCCCTGCTTAAGCAGGAAACTCTACACCACTTCAGACAAATGGTTATCCAACATCTTCTTAAAAAAATTCAGTGTTGGAGCATTCACAACTTCTGAAGGCAAGTTGTTCCACTGATTAATTGTTCTAAGAAGCAGGATTGGGCATGGCCAATCTAGAGAAAAGAAGAATTAGGGGTGACATGACAGCAGTATTCCAGTATTTGAGGAGCTGCCACAAAGAAGAGGGAGGGTCAATTTACTTTCCAAAGCAGCAGAAGGCAAGACCAGAAACAACGGATGGAAACTCATCAAGGAGAGAAGCAACCTGGAATTAAGGAGAAGATTCCTGACAGCGAGGACAATTAACCAGTGGAACGGCCCACCTCCAGAAATCGTGGGTGCTCCAACAACTGGAGGTTTTCAAAAAGAGACTGGACAGCCCACCTGACTGAAATGGTACAGGATCTGTACCATTTCAGGGGGGCTGGACTAGAAGACCTCCAAGGTCCCTTCCAGCGCTATTCTGATTGATTGAACCTGAAGTCAGAGAGGCTCTAGGATAAGAGTCAAGTGGGCTTTGAAACAGCTTAGAATCTGTAAAGGCAGTGGTGGGAGGGGGGCTGCTGTGAATGTTAATAGCCCCTTAAGGAACCATTGCAAATTGCTTTATTATTCCTTTCCTTTGTCTCTGTTTTGCTTCTCAGCCCATTTGAAGGCAAATACCTGTGGGTGGCAAAACGGACTGTTGCCCAGCAACTTAAAGTACATAAAAGCTTGCTGTGATGGCAGAATAGAAGCCTTTTGTTCCCAGCGACCATTTAGGGGGGAGCAGAGCAAGAGAGAATAGGCAATTTTAGAGATGAGAATGTGACGGGGAGCTATCAGAGACCTGTTTTCTAATAAGCCGCAGCTGAGCAGAAGGGGATTAGAAGGGCGACTTCTTTGTTAAAATTCAAAATAACTCGCAAGCCGGCTGGATATTGGTTTCGTCGGTTGGATGTAAAGAACGGGGCTGCGTTTGCAAAGCGTATGAATGATAAATCTTGGTTAATGAGCACACACGGTTGGCTCTTTTTTTTTTTTAATTCCCCATTGCACACAAGTCCCTTCACAAGGGTTGCAATTTACTGATCCTATTTAAACCTAGAATGGTTAGCTTGGCTATCGGTGGCGTGCCGGACTGGTAGCAGTGTCGGACAGTGAGGGGGCTGGGGAGGAACATGGGCCAGTCCTGGAGTCTGGGGAAGGCTCGGACGAGGGCTCTGCCAGAGGCAGAGATGGGGCCAGGGCCATCTGGGAGTTATGTGCTGACTCCGGAGCCTCCAGAGTCTGACGTCAGCGAGGCAGAGGAACAGGGGGAGCTGTTCCCAGTGTGCGCATGTGCAGAGCTGTCAGAAGGAAAGAACAGTTAAAACAAAAGGGGCAACTTGGGAGTAAGGCTTGGAGATGATTGGCCCCTCCTATAAGACATAAAGGAAGAACAAAGGCACGTGAGCCTTTGCAGGAAGCAACTTTGTTCATTCTGGTTGGTTTAAATTCTGAAGCTCCGTTTTGACTCTGTGCTCCGTGTGGCCTTGCAAAGCTAATTGCCAATTAGGTCCTTGGCAGCGTTTCAAGGGAGATAAAGGTGGGTGCTTATCCCAAAAGACTGTGGCAGACTTCTGTCGGACTATTCACAAACTGCTTGGGACTCATTACGGGCTGTGAATGAATTATTTCACAGCCATGGAAATAAAAAGAGGGTTTTTGGGACTAATCGTGTGATTGTTACTGTCTCAGGAAGCCTTGGTCAGAACAATCTGGAAGCCGGACTTTGTCATCTAGGTTTGTCATAGCAGGCTGGGCAAAGCCAAGATATTGGGGTTCGCAAACTGTTGTTTCGCACGTGGGGTGGCCCAGCCAACCATACCTGATATTCAAGGAACGAAAGCAAGACCCAGAGCTGGTCTTGTTCTTGTCTGATCTTGGGAGCCAAAGCATGTTCAGTTTGTTATATAGCAATAGCCCTTAGACTTATATACCGCTTCACAGTGCTTTACAGCCCCTCTCTAAGCGGTTTACAGAGTCAGCCTCTTGCCCCCAACAATCTGGGTCCTCATTTTACTGACCTCGGAAGGATGGAAGGCTGGGTCAACCTTAACTTGGTGAGAACTGAACTGCTGGCAGTTGGCAGAGTTAGCCTGTAATACTGCATTCTAACCATTGTGCAAAGGAAGGAAGGAAGGAAGGAAGGAAGGAAGGAAGGAAGGAAGGAAGGAAGGAAGGAAGGAAGGAAGGAAGATGAATAACAATAGCACTTAGACTTAAATACTGCTTTACAGCCCCTCTCTAAGCAGTTTACCGAGTCAGCCTCTTGCCCCCAACAATCTGGCTCCTCATTTTACCCACCTCGGAAGGAGGGAAGGCTGAGGCAAACTTAACTCAGTGAGAATCAAACTGCTGGTGGTCAGCAGAGTTAGCCTGCAATGCTGCTTTCTAACCAGTGTGCACCATGCAAGGGAAGGAAGGAAGGAAGGAAGGAAGGAAGGAAGGAAGGAAGGAAGGAAGGAAGGAAGGAAGGAAGGAAGGACAGCAATCACTTCACAGTGCTTTCCAGCCCTCTCTAAGCGGTTTACAGAATCAGCCTATTGCCCCCAACAATCTGGGTCCTCGTTTTACCAGTCTCAGAAAGAGGGAAGGCTGAGTCAACCTTGAGCCAGTGAGACTCGAACTGCTGGCAGTTGGCAGAGTTAGCCTGCAATACTGCATTCTAACCATTGTGCAAAGGAAGGAAGGAAGGAGGGAAAGGGAAAAGGAAAAGCAATAGCAATAGCAATAACACTTAGACTTATATACCGCTTCACGGTGCTTTACAGCCCTCTCTAAGCAGTTTAAAGAGTCAGCCTCTTGCCCCCAAAAAACTGGATCCCCATTTTACTGACTTTGGAAGGATGGAAGGCTGATTCAACCTTGAGCCAGTCAGGATTGAACTGCTGACAGTGGGCAAAATTAGCCTGCAATACTGCATTCTAACCACTGTGCAAGGAAGGAAGGAAGGAAGGAAGGAAGGAAGGAAGGAAGGAAGGAGAAAAGGAAGAGCAATAGCAGTAGCACTTAGCTTTATATACCGCTTTACAGTGCTTTACCGTACTTTACAGAGTCAGCCTCTTGCCCGCGACAATTTGGGTCCTCATTTTACCGACCTAGGAAGGACGTCAACTAAAGACACTAAAGAGTCAACCTTGAGCCTGGTGAGATTTGAACTGCCAAATTGCAGTCAGCCGGCAGTCAGCAGAAGTAGCCTGCAGTACTGACCTCTAACCACTGTGCCCAGGAAGGGACCTTCTAGTCCAACTCCTTGGCCATGGCAGGAGCTCCTATACCATTCTGGACTATCTTTGGGCTTGATGGGATGGATGTGATCATAGAAAGAATAATGGATTAACAGAACAGAATAACAGAGTTGGAAGGGACTCTGGAGGTCCCTTCTCTAACCCACCTCACCCCACCCAAGCAGGAGAACCTATACCATTTCAGATAAGTGACTGTCCAGTCTCTTAAAAACCTGCAGTGATGGAGCACCCATGATTTCTGGTGGCAAGCCATTCCACTGGTTAATCGTTCTCACTGTTAGGAAATCTCTCTACTTTGTCCATACACCGTGCATTTGTCAGGAAATTCATCTAACTCCACAGCCCACCAAATTCAGGAGCATCTTCCAGGAAAGTGAAGGCTTCTTGGTCACATTTATCTTGGTCACGTTCAGCTTCTCTCATCAAGAGACGTTCGAGGCAAGTCCTTTAAACATACTATGGATTTGATGTCATTCATTCCACTCTGTTCTTCCACAGCCTCCTTCACCCGTGACAGCTGACATGTTCTTGCAACCTTAATTTTACAGACTACCCTTCCCTGAAATTAAACTATATCCATGGGCAAACCAACATGGCAGATATCAAAATCCTGACAGGCAGGAACAAACTCGCCGATTGCTCCATCCGCTCTCGCAGGGTTTCGCAAAACCCCTTTAACTCTCCAGGTGCCTACGGAGAAGCTGTTTGAAGCTGTTCAGAGGTTCATTCCCATGAAAAAGATGGCTGATGGTCAGTCAACCTGAACTTGTTCTCCAAGATTCATTTGAACAGGTGGCTGAAAGCAACTCTCTGAAGAACCCCTTGCTGATTTGACAGACTCGGAGTCCAACATGGGGGCCATGACCTCCGCTCCATTAGATGCTGCCGAAGGAATCCAGTAGAAAACATCAACGGTTTGGACCAGGGATGTCAAACTCGATTTCATTGTGGGCCGCATCAGGGTTGTGCTTGACCTCAGAGGGCCAGGGGTGGGTAGGCGCATGGCCGGGGGGCATGGCAATGGTGGGCACAGCCAGCTCGACGTCACTCATCTCAGGGGCACCTGACTTATCGCTGGTGGCTAAGTGCAGGACTTCTCTGAGACCCTTCCACCCTCTCATTATAATCTTCCTTCCTTCCTTCCTTCCTTCCTTCCTTCCTTCCTTCCTTCCTTCCTTCTTTCCTTCCTTCCCTCTTTCCTTCCTTCCTTCCTTTTCTTCTTTCTCCTTCCCTCTTCCTTCTTTTTCCTTCCTTGCTCTCTTCCCATCTTCCCTTCTTTTTTCTTTGCCTTTCCTCTTTCCCTTCCTCCTTTCCTGTCTCTTGTTGCATGCTCAAATGCAAAAGGGGAAACGTTTCTCCTTTTGTTTTGTTTTTAGTTTGTTTTGATAGCCCTCTGCCAGTGAAAATGGAGCATCCCTCCCCCACCCCAGCTCCATTTTTGCCGCCAGAGGCACCACAGGCCAGATCTATGCTGTTTCCAGGGCTGCCCTGCGGGCCAGACCTTGAGTTTGACACCCCTGGTCTGGACTATCCTGAAGGAGATTTCCTTGGTGTTTCCTTATCCTCTGGCTTAGAGGATCAGAGTTAGAGGAAATCATAGGGGCTGGTGTTAAGAACCTCTGGAGAACATCTCCTCCATGAAGAGGGACCACCGTCATGGTCTGGATCAGATGTTTAGGAAGGCCAACAAGAAGATAAGAAGTCTGGAAACTGAACTCTATGATGAATGATTGAGGGAATTACTGTATTTTTCGGACTATAAGACGCACTGGAGTATAAGATGCACCTTAGTTTTTGGGGAGGAAAATAAGAACAAAGCTGATTGGCAGGTGGATGGGCCCCCCAGAATACCCCCAATCAGCTGTTTCCAGAGGTGAATCTTAGCAACAGGTTCGTTGGTTGTGAGCTCTGTGCTTTGCTTTTTTTCTCTGCCTCTGAAACTTCTGAAACTCTGTTTCAGAAAAAAAAAAAATTCTGCCTCTGAAAGCCTCCGAAACAGAGCTTCATAAAAAAAAGGCTTTTTTTCTGAAGCTCTGTTTGGAGGCTTTTTTTCTGAAGCTTCTTTCAGAGGCTTTTTTTTTCTGAAGGACTATCTGTACTCTGTTCAATCTCTATGGTATTGGTATAACAGCTTCCGATCTGTTGGTTATTGTGTCATTCTCCAGATTAGTTAACATCGTTTGGTTAGAACCTTTACTGATTCTTCTTTTGTTGCTTGCCATATTATTTTAGAGAAAAGCCTTTCAGAGGCTTTTTTTCTGAAGCTTCTTTCAGAGGCTTCTTTCAGCCTCTGAAATCTCCGTTTGCGAGGCTGGGCAGGGCTACATTCGGAGTATAAGACGCACCCAGATTTTCACCCTCTTTTTTGGGGGGGAAAAGGTGCGTCTTATACTCCGAAAAATACGGCAGGTACATCTAAGCTATTGAAGAGAAGTGTCAAGTTTCCGAAAGATGCCCTAATTAATTCATGAGCCATGATCCAAACTTCAAAGGAAATATAGTCATTTATTAGGAGCAACATTCCGGCAATACTCGGATGCAGTTAGGACTGATCCCACGTAGATTTATGTTCCCCTATGACCCTGTCTCTCCCTCCTCCCTGGCCATGTCATAAATCACATTCTCCAATTAGCCACTTTGGCTGGCTGTGAAACCTAACACCCTCCTTCTGATTGCGGTCAGAAAGAATGTGTGGAATTCACTTCAGTTCTCCCTCCCTCCTGCTCATGGCAACTTGAAAGCTTTGCAAGTTGACAAGAAGGACTAGGAGTGACATGATAGCATTCCAAAACACCAGAGGGCAAGACAAGGGTAGAAGGTCATTAAAGACAGATCCAACCTAGAACTAAGGAGAAACTTCCTAACAATAACAATTAACCAGGGGCTCCTTCTTGGGCAGGGGGTTGGACTAGAAGACTTCCAAGGCCCCTTCCAACCCTGTTACTCTATGTTCTATGTCTCTTTGAGTAGAAAACTGGAGCTGGGACTAATTCCACTTCCCTAATAACATGTTTAATCATTTTGTTGGTCCCTTTTATAATAAAAACCATGCCACTCCTTCCCTTCCATAAAGCCAGCAATTTTTCCCCCTCCCTGCCTGCTGGAATTTCTACTCCATATTGTCAGAGGGACTGAAACTTTTTTTTCATTACTCCATCAAATGCTCCTTTTCCCTCGCAATGAACCAGCCCAGCGAAGAGAAGCCTAAACAAAAGAGACGTGATCAGCCTCTACAGGAGGGCAGGCGATGGAAAGGCAAAACAGGCCCAGCTCTGAGTAGGCACAACCAGGGGGGAGCTGCCAACTGGGTCCCCAGAAGGCCAACAAAAGAGTCGTTTATTCAACCTACACCAGTCAGGGATCACAATGACTTGGTCTCCGCTGGAGATTTCATTGAATCAGCAGCTCACCTTCTATAGCAGGAGGAGAGAGAAAGAACAAAGAAAAAACAAAATCTAAAACGTTAGTGTTGAAGGAAGACTTCATGGGGTTCCCTGGCTATTAGTTTAGAGCCAGTTTGGGTCTAGTGGTTAAGGCACCAGGCTGGAAATTGAGAGACTGAAAAATCTATTGCCACCCTAGGCATGAAAGCTGGCTGGGTAACTTTGGGCCAATCACCAGGAGATGGTGAGTTCTAGTTGCACCTTAGCCATGAAATCCAGCTGGGTGACTTAGGGCCAATCACCAGGAGATGGTGAGTTCTAGTCCCACCTTAGTCATTAAAGTCAGCTGACTAACTTTGGGCCAATCACCAGGAGATGGTGAGTTCTAGTCCCACCTTAGTCATTAAAGTCAGCTGACTCACTTTGGGCCAATCACCAGGAGATGATGAGTTCTAGTCCCACCTTAGTCATTAAAGTCAGCTGACTCACTTTGGGCCAATCACCAGGAGACAGAGTTCTAGTCCCACCTTAGTCATTAAAGTCAGCTGACTCACTTTGGGCCAATCACCAGGAGACAGTTCTAACCCCACCTTAATTATTAAAGTCAGCTGACTCACTTTGGGCCAATCACCAGGAGACAGTTCTAACCCCACCTTAATTATTAAAGTCAGCTGACTCACTTTGGGCCAATCACCAGGAGACAGAGAGTTCTAGTCCCACCTTAGTCATTAAAGTCAGCTGACTAATTTTGGGCCAATCACCAAGAGACATTGAATTCTATTCCCACCTTAGCCATAAAAATTTGTTGGGTGATTCTGGTCTGGTCCCTCCCTCTCAGCCCAATCCACTTCACAGGGTTGCTGTGACTGCCTAATTCACATAACAACTGCAGGAGTTGGCTTATCAACAGTGGCCAAAAAAAGGTCCAAAAATTGGGCACGACTCATTTTCTAGCCACCTTGTTCAGGAACGGAACTTAGTGGCCATAAGTCGAGGACAACCTGTGCTAGGCCTGCTCCATTGAGGCTGTCCCTGTGGAAAACTCTGCACAACTGGAGACAAAGCAGGCTGGCCTGACACAGCCTCAACACTAAAAAATACCCCGCTCTCGATTCCTGCCCCATCAGCACCCGCAGAATTAATACGAGCATTTGAGAAACCTTGGGATTAATTATTTGCAGGAAAGATTTGCATTTCAATTTGACTTTTTAATTTGTTTCACGAGCTGTTGGGGCAAAGGTGGAGGAGAAAAGGGGAGGAGAGGCATTTCACAGGCAGCTCACACAAAGAAGAGGGGTGTGAGGTTTTTTTAATTTCAGGGTAGGCTAGCCCGCATCAAGAAGGCGTGCCACACGGATATGCGTGGCTGTGTCTCCAAGCTTGAACGTAAAAACACAAACATCCCCACCCACGGGGAGAAAATAATGTCAACCCTTCCCACAAAATGTTTGCTCCCAGTGTTATCTTCTGCAATTCACCTGTTTTGATGGCAGGGAGCCAAGCTGGAAAGAAATGAAGCTTCCTTTCATAGACCTTCGATCTTCAGTCAGGATAGACCTGGGAGGGACCTTGGAGGTCTTCTAGTCCAACCCTCTGCTCAAGCAGGAGACCCTATACTATTTCAGAGATTAAGAAGAGATTGGCTGTCCAGTCTCTTCTTAAAAACCTCCAGTGATGGAGCACCCTCGATTTCTGAAGGCCAGCTGTTCCACTGGTTAATTGTCCTCACTGCTAGGAAGTTTCTCCTTAATTCTAGGTTCAGGGGGAAAATTTAACTTCAAAAAAGTTCAACTAGATAGGAATTGTAGTCCCAACACCCTGGAGGATGTCAGTTTTGAGTCTGCTGGACTACTGTAGTTTACTACGAACTTTGGGAGAATCCTTTTCCTATGTCTTCCACCCACATCTCTCTCTCTCTATCTCTCCCTCCCTTCCTCCCTTTCTCTCTCCCCCACCATGCATCCATGCATCCATCCATCCATCTTCTCTGTATTCATCTACAGTATAACTACATCTATCTACTACCTACCTAGCTACCCACCCACCCACCCCTCCTTCCCCCCTCTCTGTCCATCTACAGTATAACTCCATCCATCCATCCATCCATCCATCCATCCATCCATCCATCCCTCCCTCTCTCTGTATTCATCTATAGTATATCTACATCTATCTACTACCTACCTACCTAGCTACCCACCCACCCACCCACCCATCCATCCATTCATTCATCCATCCATCCATCCATCCATCTCTCTCTCTCTGTATTCATTTATAGTATATCTACATCTATCTATTACCTACCTACCTAGCCATCCATTCATCCATCCATTCATCCATCCATCTCTCTCTCTGTAATCATTTATAGTATATCTGCATCTATCTACTACCTATCTATCCCTCCCTCTCTCTCCCCCCCCCTCTCTCTTTCTCCCTCTCCTGTCTCTCTCACCATCCATCTCTCTATCTTATGGTTCACCAAAGAGTCTCTTTGAAGCTTCATTGCTGATCTGGGATTTGAACTCAGGTTCACGCTGGCAGGCCAACTGTTATTGTGTTGTCGTCGTGCCATTGTTGCTTGCTTGACGCTCGCCAGCGACACGCCACGTCTGTGTGGCTGGAAAAGGCAGCGTCCTTGAGAGAGACAAGATGGCCCTTCAGTGGTATTTCCTTGATACCTTCCCAATCAATAATCTATTCCACGTAAGACTGGAGTACTGAAATTATCACCGAAGGAGCTCTTAATGGCAGGTGTTCTGACTCAAGGGCTGAATGAAAATGAGGGGGGGGGAATTGATTCCTCTCCCCCAGCTCTGATTATGGCCTGCCTCAGTTATTCCATATAGTTATCATGCCCAGGCTTGGTGGGCATGGCAGGGGAAGGATACTGCAAAATCCCCATTCCCTCCCCACTCCTGGGAGAAAGATATTGCAAAACCCATGAGCCTATTTTGCTGGTGATTGGTGTGGAAAAAAGGGATAAGTTTGAAATAGGGTCAAAGCAGTGGTGAAATTCAATTTTTTGTGGGTGTGGCTTGGTGGGTGTGGTGTGGCTTGGTGGGCATGGCAGGGGAAGGATACTGCAAAATCCCCATTCCCTCCCCACTCCTGGGGGAAGGATATTGCAAAATCTCCATTCCCTCCCCACTCTGGGGCCAGCCAGAGGTGGTATTTGCCGGTTCTCTGAACTACTCAAAATTTCTGCTACCGGTTCTCCAGAACCTGTCAGAACCTGCTGGATTTGACCCCTGGTTCAAAGGGAACTTCTCATTCATTGGAAACGCATTCACAGGAAGTCACCGGAGACGTTCCATGCCCATCTTTGGGGCTAAAATGCTGTCACTGAAACGTGGCTGTCTTAGACAAATCCTGAGATTTGCAGAAAATTTTTAAGAGGAACAAAAACAACAACAACAGAGGAATCAAAAATCTTGTGGGAAGCAGTGCTGGTTCCCATCGTGCATTTCCCAACGGGCGTAAGTTAGACAAACATCGGACTTTCCTTGGGTCAGGATTCTATCCGCACAAGCCACAATGGGCTTAACAATATATGTATTCTGCCCTAAGCTTCCCCCGCAGCATGAAGCTAGAGTCCTCGTCCCGATAAGCCCCTTTTATTTAATTGACAGTGAATTCCTCTCCAGCAAAGTCTTTCCTCTCCCACAGTCTTCCAAGATAGTTCACAATTACCAACCTCGATCAGGCTTGGAGAGTGGCCAGGCCCTTATCTTTCAGATTCCACACTGTAACCGACAATACTTGGCAAGAATGCAGGAACAGATCTTCACCCAAACGAATTAATTGTCTCCTGCAAACTCCCCTCCCCTTCGCTTCTCTTTATTCCCTCTGGGAGGGGCCATTCACCATCCACCTGTGGCTTTACTCCTGAGTCGACCCTTGTTCTTTTGCTGTTCCCTTCATCTGGCCACTCTGTGCATGTGCACACTGGGAACAGGCTCCAGCTGTTCTTCTGTCCCACTGATGTCCGACTCCGAAGGCAGCTGACAACTGTCAGATGGCCCTGGCCCCATCTCTGCCTCCGATGCAGAGCACTCATCAGAGCCTTCCCCAGACTCCAGGACTGGCCCATGCTCCTCCCCAACCTCCTCACTGTCCGAGTCTGCTGCCAGATCTGCTGGCAGGCCACAACATGACTGAATAAGCCACAATGGGTTTGCCCCCCACACCCCACAAAGCTATTGAGTCTGGCTTTGTAAACTATATTGACTCAACTGCAGGCAATGCGGTTCCATCAACCAACCACATGTCTTTGTTGTTGTGTTCATCACCAATACGATGATGAAAATCAAGACCCCTTTGAATCAAGGTGTCTCCTAGTGACTAGGTCCGTGATGACGAACCTGTGGCATGCGTGCCACAGGTGGCATGCGGAGCCATATCGGTGGGCAACGTGAGTGTTGTCCTAGCTCAGCTCCGGCGCACATGTGCATGCCAGCCAGCTGATTTTTGCGCCTTCCGGGCCCACCGGTAGTTGGGAAACAGGCCATTTCCGGCCTCCAGAGGACCTCTAATGGGGGGCTGGGAAGGCTGTTTTTGCCCTCCCCAGGCTCCTAGAAAGGGTCTGGAGCCTGGGGAGAGTGAAAAATGGGCCTACCGGGCCTACCGTGCCATTATGTGCTAAAACTGGGGGTCGCGTGTTCATGCATGGGTGGGGGGCACATTGAATTATGGGTGTGGACACACGCATGCGCGACCGCCCCGTGCTCCCCCTGCTTTTGGCACGCGATGGCAAAAAGGTTAGCCATCATTGGACTAGGTGGACACATCCATGTAGTATTCTTGGCAGGACAGGCAACAGTCCTCGACTTACAACAGTTCGTTTAGTGACCGCTCGAAGTTACAACGGCACTGAAAAATGTGATTTAGGACCGTTTTTCACAGTTATGACCTTTCCCCTGCGATCAGGTGACCAAAATTCAGACGCTTGGCCGCTGGTTCATACTTATGACCATTGCTGTGTCCCAAAGTCACGTGATCCCTTTTTGTGACCTTCCGACAAGCAAAGTCAACGGGGGAAGCCAGATTCACTTAACAACCAGGTTATTAAGTTATCAACTACGGTGATTCACTTAACAACAGTGGTAAGAAAGGTTATAAAATGGGGCAAAACTCACTTAACAAATATGTCCCTTAATGACAGAGGTTTTGGGCTCAATTGCGGTCGTAAGTCAAGGACTCCCTGTGCTAATGAAAGTGACTGACAACCGATCCTCACAGTTATGACTGTTGCAACATGGTCATGCGATCAAAATATGGGTGCTGTGGCAACCGGTACGTATTTATGACGGTTTGCGGTGTCCCCGGGGTCACGTGATTGCCATTTGCGGCCTTCTCATCGGGCTTCCAGCAAGCAAAGTCAATGTGGAGAAACCAAATTTGCTTAACGACTGCGTGACTCGCTGGACAACAGCAGAGATTTGTTTAACCGTGACAAAAAAAGGTTGTAAAATTGGGCCCAACTGCCGTGGTTAGGAGTGGAAAATTTCTGCTCCCAACTGTGGACATAAGTCGAGAAGTGCCTATATTTATAATTTCCATATTGATTCTGCATTTGACTCAGCCTCTTTAAATCATTAAAAGAGAGAGAACGAGAGAGAGAGAGAGAGAGAGTACATGATGAATATTTGCCAGGACAATGCTAAAAGAACAAGATTAATTTATGGGAAGCGAACGGGCGAGCTGTTTTATTAAAAGAAATATATCTGGCATCCTGAGGGCCGAAATAATTCAAAGCAACAGCTTTTAAATGCTCACCAATCTTGACGGCAGCATCTTGCGATCATCAAAAGGGTTTAAATCCTGGCAGAAGCGCTAATAAAGTGGCGGTTAGCTTTTGTGTAGCAATGCTTTGATGGCTCAACAAGGAAAGACATCTTCATCCTAGAATCTTAGACAGGAGCTTAAATGCTTCCAGCCAGCCAGGTGATAAAATTATGAACCCATAAATAATGTACAGGGGAGAGAGGAGAGAGAAATGCAGGATAGACAACAAGGGAGTAAATAAATAAATAAAAATGATATCTCAGCCCAGAGATGGAGGGAAGGCCTTGGAAACGTATTTGAAGGGACCCTCCCTAGTTTCCTGTAGAGTAAAAGGGAAGGTGAAATACTTCCAGTCTTGCAGGAATGTGTTAATGTCACCTGAATGTAAAGATGGACTTAGTCCTTCTGGTTGGGCTTCTGGTCTGGACCAGGGGTCATCAACCTGTTGTGGCCCGCCAGCGGCCTGCGCGGGTCGTAGCTGATCCCGATGAAGAGGAGGCTGGTGTGGGGTCGGGCCAGCAGCCTGCGCAGCCGGTGCTCATGTCGGACAGCGAGGAGGCTGAAGAGGATGTGGGGCCAGAGGCAGAGACTCAGCCAGGGCCTTCAGAACCTCCAGAGGCTCCTTCAAGTGGAGAGAGCGAAGTGGAGGAGCCTCTTCTCAATGCTCGAGCACGCAGGGCTGCCTCCTCCTCCTGGCTACTCAGGAGGAGGAGGTCTCCTCGAGAGTAAGGTTTGAGGATAATTGGCCACTCCCTTAACCTATTTAAGTCGCACGCAGTTAGTAATTTCTTGCTGGAAACAACTTGTAATTATCATCAGAGCATTTTTGGAAAAGTCTTATCGTATTTTGTTTTCTGGGCTGGTTGCCAACTTTTGCCAGACTTTGGTTTATTCTTGCTACTTAATAAATTTGATAAGGACCGTTGGTGTGTGTCAATATCCTCAGAAATCCGGAGCTGGGGCAGAACACAACCTTTCGGACCTCAGGGACCACTAAATTCATAATTTTAAATCCCACGAACCACTAATATGATCTGCCTAATGACCAGCTGGGTGACCGTGGCAAGGTGGTCATGTGACTGGGTGGGCGTGGCCAACTCAATGTCACTCATGTTTGAGGGACGCCTTGCCAGCTTCTACTTGCCACTCCGTGCCTCCCCCCCCCGGGCTCCTTAGGGCCCCAACAGGAAGCAGTTCTTGGAGCTAAGCAGCTGCCACGAGAAAGAATTGGCAAAACAGCTGGCTCAATTCAAATTGAATCTGACCGAGAAGGAGGCTCAGCAGAAGCACCTCACTCAGGACTAGGAGCATAGGCTTTCCAAGCAGAGGGAAGACCTGTGGGAGTGCAAGGCCAGGTACCGGCACCTGGAGGCTCAGAGGGCTAAGATGGTCAGCTGGTTCCAGGCCATGCGGCAGTCCCACTGGAACGAGGCTCTCTGGCTCTTCGCCACCAGTGGCACTTCCCTCCAGCCTTCGCCCAAAGCCCCACACCAGGAGGCTGAAGCAGACCCCGAGTCAGAATTTCTGCCCCCCTCCGACCCACACAAAAAGACCCCGAAGTGGGAGACTCTCTGCAGCAACACAAATGTTCATTGCACATATCCGGCCGAGGGGCCGTAGTTTGAGGACCCCTGATTTAGTTCAATATAGAAAATACAAATAATTTTTCTGCGGACCACCAAAATTTTCTCATGGACCACCAGTTGGTGACCACTGGTCTGGACTATTGTAATGGTATGTGGGAAAGACTTTGGGAGAAGGAGGCGAAGGAGGGGAGAAATGCTAAAAGGGAAGGAGGGCCTCTTGGACTGCAAGAGACAGTGGGAGAATTGTACTTTCAACCTTGCAAGACTCGGTTAATGTAGACCGACCATAAAGATAAGTGCCAGTCCTCTGGTTGTCTGGTCTACCTTGCAGGGGTAACAGTAGCATAAGAATCCCCCTTTTTTTGGATGGGGGACCAGTTGTTTGTGCAACACAGAGTTGTGTTAGATCAGTGTTACTTTTTAGAATTTTTGCTGGACCAAGATCCTTCCTTTCTCCAGGTGAGGAAGATGATAAAGCTAATAATAACAAAGACAGGCCCTCTTCTATCACTGTCAAGCTTCTCTTGGCTCTCGTCATCTTTACTTTCTGCTCTCCACGGATGCCTCATCATTTAAAATCCAGATTAGTCATGCATCACTAAGACAGGTCAAATGGCTTCTGGCACCCTTCGGTTGGGACTTAATTACCTTGAAGTTTCTTTGGGGTTTTTAATTGCTTTCCTTGTACAATGTTTTGGTGCCACAAAGCGCCTTAGTGCAGTTCTGGAAGAGCATTTGAACAGATATTAACAGATTTTACAGAGTTGGAAGGGACCTTGTAGGTCATCTAGTCCAACCTCCCCCCCTCTGTCCTACCCTACACCGTTTCTGGCAGATGGCAGTCCAGTCTCTTCTTGAAAGCTTCCAATGATGAAGCTCTCACAACTTCCGAAGGCAACTTCTGTTCCACTGGTTGATTGTTCTCACTCTCAGAAAGTTCCTCCTCATTTCTAGGTTGAATCTCTCCTTGGTCAGTTTCCATCCATTATTCCTTGTCTGGCCTTCGGGGTCTTTGGAAAATAGCTTGACCCCCCTCCTCCTCTCTGTGGCAGCCCCTCCAATATTGGAAGGCTCCTCTCCTGTCTCCCCTGGTCCTTCCTTCACTAGACCAGCCAGGCCCAGTTCCTGCAACCGTTCATTGTATGTTTTAGCCTCCAGTCCCCTCATCATACCGGTTGTTCTTCTCTGCATTTGTTGAGCTCAAGGTGAGATGAAAGCAGAGATACAGGGGAAGCCAACTCATAGGATTGCATTCACAGACCACAGTTGGTCCTCGACTTGCCACCATTCATATAGTGACCATTCAAGCTTACTACGGCTCTGATAAAAAGAAGGGATGACCGGTTCCCACATTTACGACTATTGCAGCATTCCCACTATCACATTGTTGAAATTTGAGCTCTTGGCAACTGGCATGTACTTATGCCAGTTGCAGTGTCATGTGATCACCATCGCAACTTTCCCATATTGGGTTTTCCAACAAGCAAAGTCCGTGTGAGAAGTCAGATTCACTTAACAACCGCACAATTCACTTAACAACAAAACAACAAATATGAATAAGGACACAGAGATAAAATAGATAGAGAATAGATGGGAGAAAACAATTAGAAAAATAGATACCCAGATGATGTCAAGTAAAAGGAGAAAGGTGGGGGGGGGGGGTAAAAGGAAAAAAAAGTGAGATATTATAAAAATGTACGCAAATGATGAAATAAAAATAAATAATAATTGAATAAGAAATGGAAATGAGAATACAGATAATTAGGAAATTGGGGCTGCTCAAATACCACTTTAGATTGAACTGAAAAGGGAAACAACAAGAGAGAGGGGAAGGAGTAGAGAGAGAGGAAGGGAAAAGAGGGGAAAGGAGAGGGAGAGAGAGAAGAAAGGGAAAAGAAGAGGAAGAAAAGGGAGGGGAAAGAGGAGCAGAGGAGAAGGTTAGAAGGAGGGAAGAAGAGAGGAATGGGGGAAGGGAAGGGGAAGTAGGAAAGAGAAGAAGAGGAAGAACGAAGGAAGTAGGAGGAGAAAGAGGAAGGAAGAGAAGGGGAGGAGAAGAAGAAAGGTTGGAGTAAAGGTAAAGGGTAAAAGAGCAGCCCTGAAAAAGTAAAAATGAAAAATGAAAGTTAAAAGAAAAGATGAATGAAAAATGATGTAAATGTGTTTATGAAACATAAAAATAAAAAACTTTTAAAAACAACAATAACAAAATAAGCAGTTTTGTTTTAGCTTAAAATCCGTGGCAAAAAAAAAAAAGTCATAAAATCAGGCCCGATCCACTTAAGCCCTCTGCTTAACAGCAGGCATTCTGGTTTCCAGTTGCGGTCATAACTCGAGGACTTCCTGTACACTGGGAGGTCTCTTCTAAGTTTTGCAGTTTTGGGGTTCCTGCCTTCCAAAGCATCAGGTGCCCCCCGTGGCCTTCTGGAATGCTTGTGTGTGCATTTGAGAGAGAGAGAGAGAGAGAGAGAGAGAGAGAGAGAGAGAGAGAGAGAGAGGGAGAGAAAACCACCACTTTTTACTCAATCCCATTTAATTAGCACTGCAAATCGTGAACAGCAGAGTAAATAAAGAGGCAGAATAGATTTGGTTTGTATCGCTGGAGGAGAACATGGAGTGGGTCACCTGCAGTGAAAGAGCTCAGAAGGGTCTCCCGTGGCTTACTTTTTACCTCCCCCCCCCAGCTTGCCAGCCTCAAATGAGATTCATTCTAGGATAATCAACAGCAGCTTTTGACAATCTGAATTTACAAGGACAGGATCTTTGTGTTCTCACATTGCTCGGTTCTCCCAGGGTGTCCAATGCGGCCTTCGTACATTACAGGAAGCTGTGCTTTCCTTAGGTCTGTGGTCGGCAACCTGTGGCTCTGGAGCCGCATGTGGCTCTTTCATCCCTCTGCTGTGGCTCCCTGTCGCCGGTTGGCTCCACAATTGATAGGACTTTCGGTTAGGACAGGTAGAGGAAAAAGGACGCCGTGCTAGGAGGAGACTCTATGGTGGGGGGAATTGGACTTCCGGTCAGCTCCAGAATTGAACGGGGGGCTTCTGGTTAGGACCTTTGTGGCTCTTTGAGGGTTTAAGGTTGCCGACCCCTGCCTTAGGTGTTGCTTCTCGAAGGAACTGCAGTTGCTTCAGGACCTTGCAAGACGCTGCAATGGCTTTGCCGTTGATTTACTGAATTCACATCCCACCTTTAGTTTGCTGCAGGAAATCTAGATAGAAATTAGAGACACCTCTTTCAATTTCTGTTGTGTGTTTCTGTTCCTGCGGGATGGGGTAGGAATGGGGGAGGAGTGATAATTGTTACTATTGCTGTGAGGTCCTTGGTGCTCTCTGAGCTTGGCTAATTTCTTGCAGACATTTCATTACCCAAGTAGGTAACATCATCATCAGGAAGGACCCCCTCAGTTCAACCCTACAAATATTCCGTGTATTCTCTGTGGCCAGCCTCTTGTTGGTGAGCATTTATTATAGTGCAGGTGGCATCATTGCAGGCCGCATCAGGGTTGTGTTTGACCTCAGAGGGCCAGGGGGGTGGGGGGATGGTGGGCATGGCCAGCTCGCTGTCATTCGTGTCGGGGGCACCTGTGGTGGCTAAGTGCTAAGGCAGGACTTCCCTGATAACCCTCCCTCACTTTCATTATAACCTTCCTTCCTTTCTTCCTTCCTTCCTGCCTGCCTGCCTCCTGCAGCCCTTTGTGTGGGTGGGAGCAGCCCCCCAAGCATCATTTTTGCCGGCAGAGGCACCTTTTCCTGTATGTAAACACCCCACGGGCCAGACGTAAGCATCCCACAGGCCGGATGTAAGCACCCCATGGGCTGGATGTAAGCACCCCGCGGGCTGGATGTAAGCACCCCACGGGCTGGATGTAAACGTTCCACGGGCTGGATGTAAGCGTTCCATGGGCTGGATGTAAGCATCCACGGGCCGGATGTAAGCACCCCGCGGGCTGGATGTAAGCACCTCGCGGGCTGGATGTAAGCACTCCATGGGCTGGATGTAAGCATCCCATGGGCCGATGTAAGCACCCCATGGGCCGGATGTAAGCAACCTGCGGACCGGATGTAAGCACCCCACAGGCCGGATGTAAGCACCCCACAGGCTGGATGTAAGCACCCTGCAGGCTGGATGTAAGCATTCCACCGGCTGGATGTAAGCACCCCACGGGCTGGATGTAAGCAGCCCACGGGCCGGATGTAAGCATCCCACGGGCTGGATGTAAGCATCCCATGGGCCGATGTAAGCACCCCATGGGCCGGATGTAAGCAACCTGCGGACCGGATGTAAGCACCCCACAGGCCGGATGTAAGCACCCCACAGGCTGGATGTAAGCACCCTGCAGGCTGGATGTAAGCACCTCGTAGGCCGGATGTAAGCATCCCGTGGGCCAGATGTAAGCACCCTGTGGGCCGGATGCAGCCCGCGGACCTCGAGTTTGACGCCCCTGCTGTAGTGAAAGGTATAAATACTGAGTCATCACAGCAGTTTATATGCATCAATACTAAGCAATGGTATTTAAACTAAGGAGAATTTAAGAATTGAGAACTTCAGAACTAAGGAGAAATTTCCTAACAGTTAGAACAATGGATCAGTGGAACTGAAGTTGCCTCCAGAAGTTGTGGGGGCTCCATCACTGGAGGTTTTAAAGAAGAAATTGGACCGCCACTTGTCTGGAATGGTAGAGGGTCTCCTGCTTGAGCAGAGGGTTGGACTAGAAGACCTCCACAGTCCCTTTCAACTCTGTTCCTCTGTTAAAATCTTTGGCTCATGTACAGATGTCTACTTAACAGTTTCTAAGGGCATCCAGTTCAGATCTTGTCATACTTTAACCGAAGGACCTGAATCCAGTCTGAAGATGGTGGTGTGGGCGCTTCCAAGTAATGCACCCATTGAAAAATAGAATTCCGAGGCAGGTAGATTCCTCAAAGGACAATTTTATTGGATACATCATATTGGCACAGCTGGTGAAAACTGACTCTGAAAGTTCCCCACGGTTTCCACCTGATTAAAAAAATGAAAGTTTTCCCCTTCCCCTAAGTCATCAGTCACATTGTCCAACCCCAGCTGGCCGGTTGCTTGGTTACTTCACTCCTCCTCTCCCACCTGACTGACCTTGGTTCCCACAGGAAAACTTTTTTGTTTTGACTGCAAATCCCCAGCTAACTATTCCCCCCTCCCTTGTCCCGTCTTCTGCCTTGTGGCAACCCTGAAGCCACAAAGATGGCCTCAGCCAGGTCCGCTTCAGGGTTGACAGGCGGTTCAGGATCTTTTGAGCTAACTTCATCCCCCACCCCCACCCCGAACGCTGTTTCTCAACCTTCGCAACTTTCAGAGCTGTGGACTTCAACTCCCAGAATTCTCCAGTTGGCAAGAAAGGTGTCTCGCTCCCTCCTTGCCTCCCACTTCCCCCCCCCAAATGTTTTTGCTTGCTATTTATTTTCCCTCATTTAACTCCTCAGCAAACAATACCCACACGTCTCTTTTACACCCTCGCTAAAACTCCCGGGATATCACACGGCTGTGATTAAAGCACGATCAGCAGTTATGATAGGTAAATTAGATGTTATTGTTATGGCGATGGGCCAACCCAAGAGATAAAGCAAAATAAGAGACAGGCAAAAATGTAGAAAATGCAAAGTTAAAGCCAACCAACTGTTCCCGCAGACGGCATGTTTTATACATGTGCACATGCAAAAATAGCTAACACCGCTAAGCTAATTGGTTTGTATGGATCACTCAACGGTGGTTGGAGCAATGGCAGAAGGCAAGGCTCTTGCTGGAATTAGGGTGGATTAAAAAGGAAAAAATACAGAGCCTCTTTGAGGCTGTCTGGAGTATTCATTAGGATAGGAATACAGAATCTGCTAAAACAGGATTGCAGGAACTGGGTTTGTCTAGTTCAGTGGTGGCGAACCTATGCCAGACGTGTGCCAGAGGGGGCACTCAGAGCGCTCTCTATGGGCACGCCCCAGCCCAGCTCCATCACGTTTTTCCCGCAGGGGGAAGAGAGGGAGGGAGAGAGAGAGAGGGAGGGGCGATGGAAAGAGAGAGGGAGAGAAAGAAAGAGAGAGAGAGGGAAGGAGAGAGAGAGGGAGAGAAAGAGAAAGAGGGAAGGAGAGAGAGGGGGGAAAGAGAGAGAAGGAGGGAGGGAGGGAAAGAGAGAGGGAGGGGAAGAGAGAGGGAGGGGAAGAGAGGGAGGGAGGGAGGGAGAGAGAGGGAAGGGGAGAGAGAGGGAGAGAAAGAGAAAGAGGGAAGGAAAGAGAGAGGGGGAAAGAGAGAGAGAAGGAAGAAGGGAGGGAAAGAGGGAGAAAGAGAGAGAGGGAGAGAAAGAGAGAGGGAGGGAGGGAAAGAAATGATATTACAAAAGTTTTTCTTTTTTATTGTTGCTAAATGTAATATTTCAAAAGCAGGGGGAAAAATGAAGGGGCATAAAAGTGCATTTATCACATTTTTCTTAGAACATTTAGCTGAACTCTGCCTTGTTTATTGTTTATATTGCCTTGTTTATTTTGTTGGCGCTTTGCGATAAATAAGTGGGTTTTGGGTTGCAGTTTGGGCACTCGGTCTCTAAAAGGTTCACCATCACTGGTCTAGTTTAATGAAAGGAAGCACTGACATCATAGCAGTCTTCCCATATCTCAAGGGCTGCCACAAAAATTAGAGGGTCAACCAATTTTCCAAAGCACCTGAGGGTAGGACAAGAAGCAAAGGATGGAAACTAATCAAGGAGAGAAGCAACTTAGAACTAAGGAGAAATTTCCTGGCAGTGAGAACAATTAACCAGTGGAACAACTGGCCTCCAGAAGTTGTGGGAGCTCCATCTCTGGAGATTTTGAGAAAACTCTAGACAATCATTGGTCTGTAATGGTATAGAGCCGTGATGGCAAACCTATGGCATGTGTGCCGGAAGTGGTGTGCAGAGCCATCTCTCTGGGCACGCGAACCGTTGCCCGTTGCTTCTTTGGGTTCTGGTGCACTAGCCAGCTGGTCTTCACGCGCTTGGGAGCACCAGAAACTGCAGAAAAAAACCATGGCTACCAACCTGCCTTCCACTGAGGACCTGTATCCTGCACGAGTCAAAAAGGGCTGTGAAAATATCTACAGACCCCTCGCATCCTGGACAGGAAGTGTTTCAACTCCTGCCCTCAAAACTACACTATAGAGCATTGCACACCAGAACAACTAGACACAAGGACAGTTTTTTCCCAAATGCCATCACTCTGCTTAACAATTAATTCCCACAACACTGTCAAACTATTCACTAAGTCTGCACTACTATTAATCTTCTCATCGTTCCCACTACCCATCTCCTCCCACTTATGACTGCATGACTGTAACCTTGTTGCTGGTATCCATAATAAATAAATAAATAAATAAATAATTTTATTTCTATACCGCCCTTCTCCCGAAGGACTCAGCCTATTTAAAAACACAGAAACAAAACAATAATTAAAATTTAAAATCATTAAATAATTGGGCTCCAATTAAAATCCCAGAAATTTAAAATACCCCAATTTAAAACGTTATGTTAATAGCCCGGCCTGGCGGAACAACAGGGTCTTCAGTGCACAGCGAAACACCCGGAGGTCGGAGATCTTACGTATTTCCGGGGGCAGTTCATTCCACAGGGCTGGGGCTCCCACAGAGAAGGCCCTCCCCCTGGGTGTTGCCAGCCGACATAACTTGGCCGATGGCACCCTGAGGAGACCCTCTCTGTGGGAGCGAACTGGTCGGTGGGAGGCTATTGGTGGCAGAACTCGAAGGTACCCGGGTCCTATGCCATGGAGCGCTTTAAAGGTGGTAACCAACACCTTGAATCGCACCCGGAAGACCACCGGGAGCCAGTGCAGCTCGCGCAGGAGGGGTGTCACGTGGGTGCAACGAGTTGCACCCATAACCACCCGCGCGGCCGCATTCTGGACCAGTTGGAGCCTCTGAGTGCTCTTCAAGGGGAGCCCCATGTAGAGAGCATTACAATAGTCCAACTGGGAGGTGACAAGGGCATGAGTGACCGTGCGCAAGGCATCCCGATCCAGAAAGGGCTGCAACTGGCGAATCAGGCGAACCTGATAAAAGGCCCCCCTGGCCACGGCCGTGATGTGCTCTTCTAAAGACAGCCGTGCGTCCAGACTTATATTGACTGTTTCCCTATGACTATCATTAAGTGTTGTACCTTATGATTCTTGATGAACGTATCTTTTCTTTTATGTACACTGAGAGCCTATGCGCCAAGACAAATTCCTTGTGTGTCCAATCACACTTGGCTAATAAAAAGATCTGTTCTGTTCTGTTCTGTTCTGTTCTGTTCTGTTCTGTTCTGTTCCGTTCCGTTCCGTTCCGTTCCATATTTTCTATTCTATTCTATTCTATTCTATTCTATTCTATTCTATTCTATTCTATTCTATTCTATTCTATTCTATTCTATTCTATTCTATTCTATTCTATTCTATTCTATTCTATTCTAAACCGGAAGAGCAGCCACCCAGTGCACATGCACATGCCGGGGAGATGATCTTCTGGTTTCCAGCGCATACATGTTCACCAGCCAGCAGGTCTTCGCACATGCATGCGCACCAGAAACTGGAAGAGCAGGTGGCTGGTGCGCATGCGTGCACCGAAAACCGGAAGATCATCTTCCCGGCATGCGCATGCGCACCAGCCACCTGCTTTTCCGGTTTCCAGCATACACGTGCCCCCGTTTCAGCACTCGGTGCCGAAAAGGTTTGCCAACGCTGGTATAGAGACTCCTGCTTGGGCAAGGGGTTGGATTAGAAGACTTCCAAGGTCGCTTCCAACTCTGTTATTCTGTTATTCTATTACTCCACGGGTCTGGGAGTTGGATTAGATGACCTCCAAGGTCCCTTACAATCCTATGATCTCATTAGTTATGTGGCTCAACTCTGCTTCTAAACCTCCATGCCTTTCTTCCTTTTCTCTGTCCATCCCCTGTCTGGCTCTCTCTTTTAAAAATAACAATGCTTTTGACAGTTTTTTTTTTAAATAAAAGGAAGAAAAAAGATATCCCTTTCTCTGGGAAAAAAAAAAATTGCAAATCCCTCAATGTATTTTTAGCATGCTTGGTTTCGTTACTTATTGTCTGCGGCTGAATCTATTTCTCCAGGGCCCAAAGAAAGGAATTGGGATATTTTTTCTTTCTTTTTTTAACAGCAGCTCATGCTGATACCTGTATACAGCTAAATTCTCCCCTGTTTTGCTGTATTCTTTTGCTTCTCCTTGCTCCGTTTCCTTCTTTTGTTAACTGTCTCCTGGGACTCTCCAAAGCTGGGCTAATCTTAACCGTGTCCTCTCTGGCATTGGGTTTCAGATCTTCGGTGTAACTGGCAAATTGCTTTAACTTTTGCAGTCTGGCAAGTCTTCCGTTCCATATTTAGAAGTCCTGCAAGAAGAGTTGGAACTGAAGCCAGAGGGGGGCGTAGAATGCCTCTTGGACTTGGAGGTCATCTTGTTCTGCCCCAACTCCGGATTCCCAAGGATTGTGACACACACCAACAGTCCTTATCAAAGTTATAACGTACCAAGAATAAACAAAGTCCAGCAAAGCAACCAGCCCAGAAAACAAGATACGATAAGACACTCACTCTTCAAAAATGCTCTGTAATAATTACACGTTGTTTCCAGCAAGAAATTACTAACTGCGTGCGACTTAAATAGGCTAAGGGAGTGGCCAATTATCCTCAAACCTTACTCTTGAGGAGACCTCCTCCTCCTGAGTAGCGACTCCTGCCTTTTGGCAGCCCTGCGTGCCCGAGCATTGAGGAGAGGCTCCTCCACTTCACTCTCTCCACTTGAAGGAGCTTCTGGAGGTTCTGAAGGCTCTGCCTGAGTCTCTGCCTCTGGCACCACATCCTCTTCAGCCTCCTCGCTGTCCAACGCGAGCACCGGCTGCGCTGGCTGCTGGCGCAACCCCACACCCGCCTCCTCCTCGTCGGAATCAACCACGATCCGTGCAGGCTGCTGGCAGGCCACAACATATCTAGTCCAACCCTTGTCCAATCAGGAACCTCTTCCACGTGTCTTATCATTGCCAAGATTGGGAAACACTGATTTAGGCTCAATCCGTGAGGTGCTGTTTTCCAAGATGGCCGCCTTACGCAGATGGTGGTGGGGATAGAAAAGTTCTTACTACAGATGTTTACATTGCTCAGAAAGTCTAAACAAATTCCTTCATCAATATATATATATATATATTTGCATTGATCTATGGCAAGGGTGTCTCCCTAGGGGAAGAGCATTCTCTGTCGGAGCACCGACCTTCTGGAATGATTTGCCCAACGAGCTCAGGATAGCCCCAGACCTCCTCTCCTTTCGCCGCAAACTGAAGATGTGGCTCTTCCGCTAAATAAATTGATCTGCTAGGGGTTGCACAAACTGTAATAATTTTAAATATGGTTTTTAATGGTTTTTTAACTTATTTTGTTATTTTGTGATTTGTATTATTGATTGTTGTTGTAAGCCGCCCTGAGTCCTTTGGGAGAATGGCGGCATATAAATCGCAATAAATAAATAAATAAATAAATAAATAAATTAATTAATTAATTAATTAACAGAGTTGGAAGGGACCTTGTAGGTCATCTAGTCCAACCCCCCCACCCAAGGAGACCCTACGCCATTTCTGACAGATGGCAGTCCAGTCTCTTCTTGAAAGTCTCCAGTGATGAAGGTTCCACAACTTCCAAAGGCAACTTCTGTTCCATCGGTTGATTGTTCTCACTGTCAGAAAATTCCTCCTTATTTCCAGGTTGAATCTCTCCTTGTTCAGTTTCCATCCATTGTTCCTTGTCTGGCCTTCAGGTGCTTTGGAAAATAGCTTGACCCCCTCCTCTCTGCGGCAGCCCCTCAAATACTGGAAGACTGCTATCATGTCTCCCCTGGTCCTTCTCTTCACTAGACTAGCCATGCCCAGTTCCTGCAACCATTCCTTGTATGTTTTAGCCTCCAGTCCCCTCATCATCCTGGTTGCTCTTCTCTGCACTTTTTCTAGAGTCTCAACATCTTTTTTATAATGTGGTGACCAAAACTGGATGCAATAATTCTAGGTGTGGTCTTACTAGGGCTTTATAGACTGGTATTAGTACCTCCCTTGATCTTGATTGTTTCCCTCTGTTAATGCAATTTAGGATTGTATTGGCCTTTTTGGCTGCTGCTGCACACCGTTGGCTCATATTTAGCTGATTGTCCACCTTGACCTGAATGAGTGAGAATCTCCATAGACGATCAATATAAAGGGAGGCTGTTTAATGGTAAGATCTGTAAAGCAGAAGAAGTTGTAAAGTTGAAAGTTCTCCACCTCTGGAGGCTTTTATGAAGAGGTTGGACAGCCACTTCTGGAGGATGGTCACGTTGGTGTCCCTGCAGACGAGACCAATTTGGGAAAAGACATTCCTCAGGATAAAAGAGGTTGATTGAGTTTATTTAGCATTTACTGAATGAAGGCAAGATGGCGGCTGACTTGCGTCCATTTCTAAGTTGACTCAGAAGAACTACTGACTGGCTAGGAGGCTCAGTGGCTATGACACTGAGCTTGTCGATCAGAAAAGTCAGCAGTTTGGCGGTTCAAATACCTAGTATAGGTCTAGTTTAGTATAGGATAGAGCAGGGGGTTGGACTAGATGACCTCTTATTACTGTTACTGAGGGAAGGAAAATGTTCGGGATTCTCTTTCATCTTGACACCGATGAAAACCTTCCTGGAAGAAGTAGCGATCGGCTGACCTCGCAGGAGTGAAATGGAAATGCTAAGACAATATTTTGACAGGGATATCTTTGATAAGCAAACCACCTGTCCTTCAGATGCTTTTCAGGAATCGGCCAATCACTCATTGGGCATCTTTTTTCTCCTCCAAAGTTGCCAGAATCACGTTTGACCTACGAAATCAGGTTTTGATTTCTTCAACGTCAGCTTAAAGTACTCTTGGCCTGCCGAACGGCGATGGCCCTCAATTTGTTAACACCCCATTAACACGGATCCTATCGGTGCTGCGATCCTGGCGCTCTTAATTAATATTTCCACAGCTTCCTCTAATCGCTCCTAAACTGGGAGCCGAGCCAACGTTAATACGAGAGGTTTTCCAACACCATAAATTCGGTTAATTATTATTGTTTCCTTCCTCACAACATCCCCCCCCTCCTCCTGCCGTCCCTTGTGAGTTGCTTTTTATTGCGAATCGGTGGTAAGCCTTGGAGATAGGTCTGGAATAAAATCTCATATTTTCTCTGAGATGAAGCACGCAGCGCAGAGTTTTTCGGGCTCCGGGTGAAGCTAGGTTGGAAATGATATTGAGAGAGGTGGGCGGGTAAAAACACTTCAGGCCTTGAACGTAATCTAAACCTGGGCTTCGCTGTTCCTCAAAGAACCAGCAGCTTTCAGGCTTTGGCATGAAAATGGATTTTTTATTGATTGATTGATTGATTGATTAATTTGGCCCCAATAATGGCAAGGCAGACAACAGAACCAGTTCTTCCCCTTTTACTCCCCCTCAAAGTCTGCGAAACATATTGTCTAATTGGCAATTGGAGAAATCAAGTATTTTGCCTTCCGGTGGCTCCTGATTCTCATTCTAGAGACCTCAGAAGTCAAAGGTAAAAGTAAAGGTTCCCCTTGCACATATGTGTTACTCGTTCCCGATTCTAGGGGGCGGTGCTCATCTCCGTTTCAAAGCTGAAGAGCCAGCGCTGTCCGAAGACGTCTCTGTGGTCATGTGGCTGGCATGACTCAACGCCAAAGGCGCACCAAAGGTGGTCCCTATTTTTCTACTTGCATTTTTTACGTGCTTTCGAACTGCTAGGTTGGCAGAAGCTGGGACAAGTAAAAGGAGCTCAACCTGTTACACGGCACTAGGGATTCGAACCGCTGAACTGCCGATCTTTCGATCTACAAGCTCAGTGTCTTAGCCACTGAGCCAAATTGTCCAGGTCCCATCCAGTGGTATGAGAGCATCACCAGAAGGCATTGGACAGCCTTCTAGAAGTTCATGGAAGTCTCATGGTTCTTGTATCACAATGCTGTCCATCCTTGACCTCGGGTCTCACGTGTTGCTCTGGGACCTCAAAACAAGTTCTCAAATTGCCATTTTTAATGCAGCAAATTGATTTTTTCCAGACCTACAGAATTTTATATTTATTTATTTATTTATTTAGTAAATTTATATTGCCACCGCACATGGCGACTCAAAGCGGCTTACAAGGAGTGAGGCAGTGAGGCAGGCAAATAGCTGGAGCCTGTTCCCAGTGTGAGCATGCGCAGAGTTGCCAGGCGAAGGGAACAGCTAAAGAACAAGGGTCGACTTGGGAGTAAGGCCACAGGTGGACGGTGAATGGCCCCTCCCAGAGGGAATAAAAGAGGAGCGAAAGAGGAGTGGAGTTTGCAGGAGGCAATTAGTTCGCCTAATCAGTTCGTGACTCTCTGAGACTCCTTGCCAAATTTTGAAGATATCGGCCTGGCAGCTCTGCAAGCAGAGAAGAATTTGCAGTAACTTAATAAAAAGGGGTTTTTCTCGGGACAAGGAGTCTGCTTTGTGGTTTGAGGAAGCCTAGGTCAGAACAATATGTCTTTGTTGTTAAATTTGAGAGAGAAAATGAAATTTAGGCTTTGTTGTGGGATCTGCTGCTCTATTGGCTGGGTATGTACTTAAAAGAGGAACCGTGTCTTCCGGGCCCTTCTGTTAAGAGCTGAAGAAGTCCAAACTCAGTCTCTAAGAAGTGGGTGTAAAAGAATGGCCTTGGGATGGAGGAAGGGACTCACGAACTCTTAAGGGATGAGAAAAGATAACTAAGCCCGGAGAAAGAAAAAGTGTAGAAAGAAACTCAAGGTGACCTCACCTTGATTGTGTTTGGTATAAGATGGAGTAGAGAAAAAGCTTTTAAGATGGTTCTTCCGAGGAACATTTTTGAAATCCTCATTGCTTCTGTTCTCAGATCTACCTCAAAATCTGACAGCGGGCTCTGTGGACCATTCCTAGGTTTTTGGTCTCATTTCTTTGGGTCATGTCTTTCCATGAGCCTTAAAGCGGCTGCTTTGGTTTTTGACGGAGCGTGCTGTGTTAACAGACCCATTGGGATTGTAAGCCACGATTTATAGCTTCAGGTCAACACACCATATACATCCAGAATTAATTTACAGCAAAAACCTTTCTCGGTCTGCATCAAAAGTTGGCAGTGGCTCAAAATGTGCCCCGGGACAAGGCAGTAGCCAAGACACTTCTGTTTCTTCTGCTAAAAAGTACATTCCTGCAAGCATCCATGAAGTTGGCAGATGTTGAACTGGACTTGTGGGAGTTTTGACTCCCCCCCTTTTATGCTGTAAGGTAAAGGTAAAGGTTCCCCTCGCACATATGTGCTAGTCAGTGGGCGGTGCTCATCTTCATTTCAAAGCTGAAGAGCCAGCGCTGTCCGAAGATGTCTCCGTGGTCATGTGGCCGGCATGACTCAACGCTGAAGGCGCACGGGACGCTGTTCCCTTCCCACCAAAGGTGGTCCCGATATTTTACTTGCATTTTTTACCTGCTTTTGAACTGCTAGGTTGACAGAAGGTGGGATAAGGAACAGGAGCTCAACTCGTTGAGCGGCGCTAGGCACTAGCGTTACATGGCACTAGGGATTCGAACCGCTGAACTGCCAACCTTTCGATCGACAAGCTCAGTGTCTTAGCCACTGAGCCACCACATCCCTTATGTTGTAGATGGGACTTTTTTTAAAAAAAGAAAGATGCAGACTACTAACTCTTCAGCCTCTCTGGATTGTGAGGATCTGGGTTTAGCACTTGTTGGTCTAATCTTAGTGGTGTTGTTGAGTTATTGTGAACTCTTTCAGGGGCTGCCACAAAGAAGAGGGAGCCAAGCTATTGTCCAAAGCACCTGAGGGCAGGACAAGAAGCAGTGGGTGGAAACTAATCAAGGAGAGAAGCAACTTAGAACTAAGGAGAAATTTCCTGACAATGAGAACA
>NW_027256890.1:4202261-4389369 GCF_029215685.1 Pituophis catenifer annectens
CAGGCAAGAGTCCTTCAAGGAGTTAACTGCAGTAACAGACCTTATTAGTTCCTTGCGATAATTGCAAGGCCATGAGCTCCTAGCCGAAAGGCTGCAAATTAAGTTCTGGCAAGCAGTCTCTGATGCACGAAACACAATGAGCAAAATCATCAGAAATATGAATGAACTCCCCTTTTCTTCTATTTATTCCCCAGCCAGGGAGGGCCATTCAACGTCCACATGTGCTTTGCTTCCTGAGTCTACTCCTTGTCGTCCGTTGCTCACCTCTCCTAACAGTTGTGCACATACATGCATCTGGAACAGGCTCCAGCTATTCTTCCTCCTCACTCATCTCAGCCTCCAAAGGCAGCTGCCTCTCCAGTGGCTGGGAAATGTCGGACGGCCCTGGCTCTGACACAGAGCTTCCATCAGAGCCTTCCTCAGACTCCAGAACTGGCCCAAGTTCCTCCCCAACCTCCTCATTGTCCGAGTCCACCACCAGCTCTGCTGGCAGCTGGTGGGCCATAACACTAGGTATGTCTAGCCTAATGAAAAGAAAGCTTAGGAGGACATGATAACTATTGTCAGGGTTCTGACGGATGCCCTAATTAAATCATGAACCTCGAGCCAAGCTTCAAAAGAAATCCAGTTATTTTTTTAGGAGCTTCATGTCGGCACGTTCCAGGTGAAGCCAACTCTGACCCCACATAATTTACTCCTCAATCATGACCCTGTTTTCCCCCTCCCCCCATGGTGTGTCATCAATCACATTCGTCAATGGAGCAATTTTGCGGGTTGTAGAGATCACTCCCTTCCGGCCCACTGTGGGTAACCCTGGGAGACAGCCTTGAGAGAGATATGTCTGAAATGTGCTTTTGTTTTTGGCTGCCGTGCTGCTTCGTCGGTTTCCCATCCCCCTTGCCTATGGTGACTCAATTCACAAAGCTTTGTGAATTGACACCTGCCTTCCACTACTTGAGGGGCTGTCACAGAGAAGAGAGGATTGACTTATTCTTCAAAATACATGAGGGTAAGACAAGAAGCTGTGGGTGGAAGCTCATCAGAGGAGATCCAACCTGGAACGAAGGAGGAATTTCCTGACAGTGGGAACAATGAACCAGTGGAATAGCTTGCCTCCCAAAGTTGTGGGCGCTCCATCCCTGGAAATCTCTAAGAAAAGATTGGACAGCCATTTGTCCAGGAGGATATAAAGTCTTTTATTTCAAATCTTAGTAAGCCTCGGAGACGGGGCTGGAATAAAATCTCATATTTTCTCTGAGATGAAGCGTGCAGTGCAGAGCTTTTCGGGCTCTGGGTGAAGCTAGGTTGGAAATAATATTGAGAGAAGTGGGTGAGTAAAAAAAAAACACTTCAGGCCTTTAACTTAATCTAAACCTGGACTTTGCTGTTCCTCAGAGAACCAGCAGCTTTCAGGCTTTGGCATGAAAATGGATTTTTTAAAATGTTTGATATTTTTTTTTTGGCCCCAACAATCGCAAGGCAGACAACAGAACCAGTTCTTCCCCTTTTTACTCCCCCTCAGAGTCTGCGAAACATATTGTTCAATTGGCAATTGGAAAAGTCAAGTATTTTGCCTTCCGGTGGCTCCCGATTCTCATTCTAAAGACCTTAGAAGCCAAAACAGGCTCTCAAAATGTCCAGGTCCCATCCAGTGGTGTGAGGGCATCACCAGAAGGCATTGGACAACTTTCTAGAACAGGGGTCAGCAACCTGTGGCTCCGGAGCCGCATGCGGCTCTTTGGGCCCTCTGCTGTGGCTCCCTGCCACTACTGGCTGCTCCTCCCTCCTCACCCTCCCCTCCCAGTCACTCCTCACCTGGCCTGAGAAGGTATGGGCGATGGTGGGATGGTGGGACATGGAGAAGTGGCCAGGGCAGAGACAGAGAGAGGGGGAGAGAGAGAGACAGAGAGAAAGGGAGGGAAGAGAGAGAGAGAGATGTCAAAAGGATTTTGTGGTTCCCGGTGGTTTTTAACAACTGGTTCTCTACCCTAATGACCTGTTGGGTAGGCGTGGCTAGGGGGGGTCATGTGACTGGTGGAAGTGAGTGACATCGAGTTGGCCACGCCCACCCAGGTTTTGTGACTCCCGGTGTTTTCTTTTCTGTGGGAAATGGGTCCAAATGGCTCTTTTGAGTATTTAAGGTTGCAGACCCCTGTTCTAGAAGATCAGGGAGATCTCGTGTTCTTGGATCACAATGCTGTCCATCCTTCACCTCAGATGTCATGAGACCTCAAAACAAGAGAATTTCCTGACAGTGGGAACAAGGAATCAGTGGAATAGTTTGTCTCCCAAAGTTGTGAGCGCTCCATCCCTGGAAATCTTCAAGAAAAGATTGGACAGCCATTTGTCTTGGACTAGAAGACCTCCAAGGCAGTGGTGGAATTCAATTTTTTAAACTACCGGTTCTGTGGGCGTGGCTTGGTGGGCGTGGTGTGGCTTGGTGTGCGTGGCAGGGGAAGGATACTGCAAAATCTTCATTCCCACCCCACTCCTGGGGGAAGGATGCTGCAAAATCTCCATTCCCACCCCACTCCAGGGGAAGGATACTGCAAAATCCCCATTCCCTCCCCACTCCTGGGGGAAGGATACTGCAAAATCTCCATTCCCACCCCACTCAAGGGGAAGGATGCTGCAAAATCTCCATTCCCACCCCACTCCAGGGGAAGGATACTGCAAAATCCCCATTCCCTCCCCACTCCTGGGGGAAGGATACTGCAAAATCTTCATTACCTCCCTACTCCAGGGGAAGGATGCTGCAAAATCCCCATTCCCACCTCACTCCTGGGGGAAGGACACTGCAAAATCCCCATTCCCTCCCCATTCCAGAGGAAGGACACTGCAAAATCCCCATTCCCTCCCCACTCCAGGGGAAGGATACTGCAAAATCCCCATTCCCATCCCACTCCAGGGGAGGATACTGCAAAATCTCCATTCCCATCCCACTCCAGGGGAAGGATATTGCAAAATCTCCATTCCCGCTCCACTCTGGGGCCAGCCAAAGGTGGTATTTGCTGGTTCTCGGAACTGCTCAAAATTTCCGCTACCAGTTCTCCATAACCTGTCAGAACCTGCTGAATAGCACCCCTGCTCCAATATCCCTCCCAGCCCTATCATTCTAGGTTCTAAGCATCTTGAAAACCTTAACCAGGTGGGATTATTCTGGCTCTATTATTTCCGCCCCAATAAAATAGGGGATAGAAGAATCACCTTGCATATATTTTCCTGTTAACTAAACCAAGAGTTGCTACTCATCTCCTCTCTCTCTCTCTCTCTCTCTCTCTCTCTCTCTCTCTCTCTCTCTCTCTCTCTCTCTCTCTCTCTTTTATTACCTAATAGATCACAACTTTTGTCAATTTTCTAGCATAGCTACAATGGCTTCAAGCCACTGTGTCTGTTCTATACGGATGCCAAAAGTCCAGGAAGCAATTTAAAATGTCATTGAGCAGTTAGATGATTTTGGGAAAGAACTAATTAGCCACATTGAAAGAATGACAATATTTACCTCGGTGCTCTCCGCAGAGCCAAAGAAAAATTTCGCCCTCCCTCCCTCCCTCTTTCTCTTTCTGCCTTTTAATCTGCAGAGATTTATTATGGCCGAAAAATTAAATGCCACCTACAAGAGAACTCAATGTTGGACATTCCATAATCACATTGAACTGTAAAGTGTACCCTAATCATTTACTATGGTTGAGTAAATTAAATTCCTCTGCAGAGAAAGAAAAACCCTGCAAAGGGGAGAGAACATAATAAAATTGAGGAGGAAAGGTGAACGGCAACAGGGGAAAAAATAAAGGCAACTTGCCCTTTAACTAGTTTTACTGGGAAGGGAGCCTAACTTTTGGGGTTGCCTCCAAAGAACTGAAAAATGGGAAAGCTCACCAGGGAAGGACTCACTAAATTAGAATAGAATAACAGAGTGTTGAAAGGGACCTTGGAACAGGGGTGAAATGCTACCGGTTTAGACTGGTTCGCCCAAAGCGGTAGTATCCTGTTTCCCTGAAAATAAGACATCCCCTGATAATAAGCCCAATCGGGCTTTTGAGCGCATGTGCTAAAATAAGCCTCCCCCCTGCAAATAAGCCCTCCCCAAAAATATTTAAATGCAGAGCTGGAAATCAGGTAACATGGCAAGAGGAGCCCCATCTTGCTCCACGTGCCCCAAAATAATAAGACCTCCCCGAAAATAAGGCCAAGCGCTTATTTCAGGGTTCAAAAAATATAAGACAGGGTCTTATTTTCAGTGAAACACGGTAATAAATGCTCCCGGTTTGAGCGAATCGGTATTTCCGACGATCAGCAGGAAATCCTGCTTTCTAGCGAATCTAAATCACGCAGCACAGCTGTTCCCATCCCTGCTGTTCTACTTACCAGAAAAGGCTTCTTAATCCTCCTTTTTCAGTGCTGTGTGGTAGTGCCTGTGGTGCGCATGCATGTAAAGTGCGCATTTTACACACACCGTGCATGCACGCACGCAGCAAACCAGTAGCAAAGCGAACCAGTAACAGACTTCAGAGCATTTCACCCCTGCCTTGGAAGTCTTCTAGTCCAACCCCCTGCTTAAGCCGGAAACCCTACACCACTTCAGAAAAAAATGGTTATCCAACATCTTCTTAAAAACTTCCAGTGTTGGAGCATTTACAACTTCTGGGTGCCTCAGATGGACTGCAGAATGTCACTTTGGAGATGAAGCACTATCAAGCACTTTTGAACTTCTCATCCCAAGTTCAAGCTGAAGAGGCAGTGGTTGTGATTGCCAAAAATGACATAGCTGCTTTAAAAGGACACTTGCATTAATGGAGACCACGCAACCTTGCCTGCTACCGAAGGTCTATTTTGACCTTTGAAGCGTTATGTAAATCTGCCTTTTCCTGACTCTCCTGGACATTTGAAACCTGAAACCTGGCTACCCAACTGCATTGATTCAGAAGGACGGTGGTCTTTTGTTTCCAAAGCTCGAAGAGATCTGAATTTTTCAAGACTGCATCTTCCTTTAGGTTCCTTCTAAGGGGCTTTAGATTCCTTGCCTAATAAATACACACGAAGTATCTCTAAGGCAAAGGGCTTCCGTAGTTGTAGCATCTAGAGTCGTAATGGAGATTTAGCTGGCTCAAAGTTTGCTTGCTGTTTGTAATCTTTTGTTGGTCGTTCAGAAAAACAAGTTTTCATTTGGCTACTAGTTGTGCATATTGTTTGTTTCTTCTTCTTCCCCCCCCCTATAACCTGAGTCAGTCTTGATCTCCAACAGGTCAATTTTTAAGTTTTTGCTACTAAATGAAAACTGTCTGTTTTATTATGTATTAGTTGCATTGTTCTTATTTGATTTTGAGATGTTGAGACTCTAGAAAGAGTGCAGAGAAGAGCAACCAAGATGATGAGAGGACTGGAGGCTAAAACATACAAAGAACGGTTGCAGGAACTGGGCATGGCTGGTCTAGTGAAGAGAAGGACCAGGGGAGACAGGATAGCAGTCTTCCAATACTTGAGGGGCTACCACAGAGACGAGGGGGCCAAGCTATTTCCCAAAGCACCAGAAGGCCAGACAAGGAATAATGCATGGAAATTGAACAAGGAGAGATTCAACCTGGAAGTAAGGAGAAATTTTCTGACAGTGAGAACCATCAATCCATGGAACAGAAGTTGCCTTCAGAAGTTGTGGAAGCTTCATCACTGGAGGCTTTCAAGAAGAGACTGGACTGCCATCTGTCAGAAATGGTGTAGGGTCTCCTGCTTGGGTGGGGAGTTGGACTAGATGACCTACAAGTTCCATTTCCAACTCTGTTAATCTGTTAAAGTCACCTATTTTAGAAGCTGTTCTTCTATCTTGCTCCTTTTCTTCCCCTTTTCAAATTTTTACCATCTTCTATTTATTTATTTATCAGATTTCTATGCCAATTTAATCCTTGGCAATCAGAAAGGCCGAAGTCATCCTAAAAACATGGACCGCAGCCTTTACAGTGGTCGATTGCTTCTTGACATCGCAAATTTTCAGACGAAACCCCCGGGGCACAGTGCAATTATTTACTTTGCTAAATAACACAGCGCAGCTACGGTTTAATTACAGCAGTTTAGCAGTGAAATAGAATTGCTACAATGTTCGCGTCAGCGCATTGCTTTTAATGAGCTTTTGCAAAAAGGCACAGTTTTGTAATATCGGCTAATGTGTCTTTTGTTTTTAAATCATCTTTGCAAATTAGGCCGGGTGGGTGAGGACAATGAACATTGCTGGAGCAGCACCAGTGAAATAATGTGGAAAGTGTACATGATGGGGGGGTCTCTGACCCCACCACCACATCCTCCCTCCCTCCCTCCCTCTTCCCTCCCTCCCTCTGGGAAAAAATGCAAATCAACACAGTGGTAATAAAATCATATTCTAGTGAGCTAGTTAGGATTGTTTTAAGTGTTTTGGCCTTGAGCCAGCATTTTTGCCTCCTATATTTGAAGATTTTTTTTCCCTCCTGTCCAGGGGTAGCATTAAAAAGAGAGAGAAAGAAAGGGAGGGAGGGAGGGAGGGAGGAAGGAAGGAACCAGTGGGTTTTGTGTGTGTGTGTCTGTGAACAGGGATTGCTATTTATATGGAATGTTTTGCTTCTTCACTTAATCGTGGCATAATACAAGGTCTCATTGACTCCCTTACTTTCTACCAGTATCAGATTCACAAAGTAAACCAAACCAGGAAATTAATTCCCTAGGAATACTGGAATGACACTATATTGAGGGCAGGGGTGAAATGCTACCGGTTCGCTCCAGTTCAGGCAAACCGGTAGTGATAAAAACTACAGGTTCAGGCAAACCGATAGTTAAGAAAAAGCTACCGTTTCCTGCGAACCGGTATTTCCGACGATTAGCTGTGCCGTGCAGTTTAGCTTTGCTAGAAAGCAGGAAATCCTTCTTTCTAGCAAAGCTAAATCATGCGGCACAGCTGATTCACCCCCCTTCGCTGTTCTACTTACCTTCCCAAGCCTCCTTTTGGCTCGTACTGCGCATGCGCATGCACACAGTGTGCATTTGACATGCAGCACGCATGTGCGGCCAGCAAACCAGTAGCAAACCGGTTCAGATTTCACCACTGATTGAGGGGCTCTAATAACAGCATTTTGAAAATTTGGCATACTGATAGAAGAGAGCATTTGTAGCTTAGGGTTGAACTGTGGGGTCCTTGGTGCTCTGTGAGCTTGATGGTTTCCTGACAGATGTTTCATGACTCTACTAGGTGACATCAGCCCAGCACTGATGATATTACCTAGTTGGGTCATGAAATGTTTGCAAGAAAATAACGAAGCTCTCAGACAACATAAAGGATCTGATAGTCCTTCCCCTCCTTCTCCTCCTCCCCCTCCTCCTCCTCCTCCTCACCCTCCTTCCCTCCCCCTCCTCTCCTCAGACCCCTTAGGACCAAGTTTCTAGGCCTTCTGACCATAAAGGAAGACCTGAATGTTATAATTTGCAATAACATGTTTTTATTTTATTTGTTTGTTTTAAGTTTTTGAAATTGGGTTAGTCATCCAGTCAATGCCTCTTTCTTATTTTGGTGATGCTCTAGAGCAGGGGTGTCTAATTCAAGGCCTGCCGGCCGGATCTGGTTCATGGAGTGCTTAGATCTGGCCCACGGGGCCGCCCTGGAAACAGCAAAAGACCAGGAAAGAGGAAAGAAAAAGAAGGGAAGATGGGAAGAGAGCAAGGAAAAGAGGGGGAGGAAGAAGAAAGAATGAAGAGGGAATGGAAAAGAAGAGGAAGGAAGGAAGGAAGGAAGGAAGGAAGGAAGGAAGGAAGGAAGGAAGGAGATTATAATGAGAGTGAGGGAGGGTCTGAGGGAAGTCCTGCCTTAGCACTTGGCCACCACAGGTGCCCCCAACATGAGTGACATTGAGATGGCCGTGGCCCCCCTCAGGTCAAACAGAACCCTGATGCGGCCATCAATGAAATCGAGTTTGACACCCCTGCTCTAGAGTAGAGCCATAGAAACCAAAGGTCACAATTGGATGAAAATCGAAAAAAACACTCATCCTGCTTTGGCTATTGGTTGGGCAAGGAACAGCAGCATATCATTAGTCTCTTTCCTGTCCGTTGGTTGACAAACGACCTTATCAAAAGCCTTGTCTTAGCGGAATAAATTAAATTAATGGTTACGGCTAAACAAAAAGGACCCACTTTTTGCAGGTTATAAAAACTAAAGGGAATGTGATCTAATAATGTTGCCCTTGTTTTGAGTTCTGATATGTAAATGAAACACATTAAACGAATAACAAAATGATTCATAGTCCTCCCTAGACAGAGGATAATAAATGTGTACTAGACGGTTTGATTTGCTTGTTTTTCTCTTTAGTTTAGAAAAAAATAGAATATAAATAGAAGGCCTCTTAATGCTTCTTTTCTCCCCCTCCCTTTCCCCGATGAACATGCCACCGGAGACCTCTTTTTCATAATAATTAAGGTTACTGGTGAATGTTTTTATTGTCCTAAATATTGGGTTTGATAGATTCATTTTTAATTCAGTGTAAACATCTGCTAGTTCAACACACTGGCAGAAAAGGATTCTCTGAAGGCAGAATGTGGCAAAGCTCTGTGTCTTCTAAAATTGTCTTTCCTAATTTTATATACTTCAGATTATTTTTAGGCGCCGACTTTATATCCCTGACTGTAAATGACAGGTGTTGTGTCCTGAAATATCTGGAAGACCCTGGTTAGGATACAATGTTTTGTTTACTTAACCAGGACTAGGTTCCATGGAACTGAGTAAGAGGAAAACCTTATGATTGATCCAAGAAGAAGGATCTGTTTAATTTTATGTTGAGAATCCTCAGAATTCAGCCCCAATTTAGAACTGAGCAAAGTAGATTTTGGTTTCAGGACCAAGGACAGCAGCCGAAATGAAAGACGCGTTGCTTCCACAAAAGGCAGGGGTGTCAAACTCGATTTTATTGAGGGCCGCATCAGGATTGTGTTTGACCTCAGGGGGCTGGGGTAGGCGTGGCCAGGGTGGGCGTGGCCAGCTCAACGTCACTCATGTCGGGTGCCCCTGTGCTGGCCCGAGCGCTCTGCCAGCAAAAACAGGCTCCTGAACTCTGTTTTCATCTACCACAGCCTCCTGCATGCGGCCCACCCAAGCTATGTTTTCGCTGGCAGAAGCACCATGGGCCGGTCCTTCGCTGTTTCCAGGGCAGCCCCATGGGCCAGATCTAAGTACCCTGGGGGGCCGGATGTGGCCTGCAGGCCTTGAGTTTAAGGCAATTCTAGAGCTTTATAATCTGATTAGAAGAATCCTCCTAATATTTTAACCCCTTTTGTATCCATGATATAGTCTTGGGCATCTTCATGATGACAGAAGATCTTGATGTAGATCTTCTCTGGATGGACTTCTCACCCTTTCCTCTCTACTATTGGAAATCCCAAAGGTGCTTTCCCAAAAGGTAACTGGACTTTCTGGTTTTTTTTTTTTTCCTTTGAAAACAGGGCTGAAGAAGCTTCTTGGATGAGAAGCGAAATGTTTTCAAAAGGAAAAACAAAACAAAATCAAGAAAGTCCAGTTGCCTCCAGGAAAAGCACCTTTGGGACAACCATAGCCAGGGTGATTGAGAATCACATGGAAACAACTCATGTGGTTTGAAAATTACGCAGCTTCCTGTTCTTGCCCTCCAAATACCGATAAACATTCTTTCAATCTGTCTGTTGTGCCTGTGGACATGTATAACTTTTGGCAACGGGGTTTTAGATGAGTATTCAGACTGAATAAATGACCATTTCCCCCCTTTCCTCTGTTCCATGCCGGAACTGTGAAGCTCTGAGTACTACATGATTTAACTGTAAAATGTAAGCTGTTTTCCAATCTGGCTGTCCCTTTCAATGCTTCAGCTTCCCAGCTCCCCTCTGCCCCTTCATTCATTCAGCTTACTCAACCATTTCTTTCCATATTTAGTTCCAAAGGACTTCTTGATAAGCCTACAGGTTTGCCTAAGTAAACCCCGGTGTAGTTTATTTTCTTTGTTCGCCCTTCTGCACTCAATGTGTCTCTGTCAATAAACAAAAACCAGCATCACCGAAGGCCCCCACCCCCCGCTTTCCCAGCGCCCTGGGAGACAAAGTCGCATTTGCGGCCCGCTTAATTTAGATGGCCAGAAAATGGCAGGCTGGCTTCTGTTGCATGTCAAGATGCCCTGCCTTTTTCAATTTGTGCAGTACAGGGCTGGGGTGGCGGGGAGGTGGGAGGGAGAGCAATTTTCCACTTTGTCACTAATGGGGAAGAGGTGATTGTTTAGTTTAGTACAAGCAGAAGCAAATGAATGCAGAGTAATGTGCCCTGCTTTGTAAAGTGACTGGGGCTCTTTGATGTTTCTAGCTAGACCGATTTGGATTTCATCCTGGGGTTTCAAGCTCTTGGCTTCAAAAAGCTGGTGGAGAGAGACTACGGTAGCAAATTGTCCCAAATGATTGATGCGGCTGAATTTTCATGAGTTTTTACTGGGTTTTTTTTTTTTTGGTTTTTTTTTTTTTTGAGAATTGAGCGAAGTAGATTTTAGTTTCAGGACCAAGGACAGCAACCAAAATGAAAGACACGTTGCTTCCACATAAGGCAGGGATGTCAAACTCTATTTCATTGAGGGCCATATTGGGGTTGTGTTTGATCTCAGGGGGTGGGGCAGAGGGGTGGCGGGATGGCCATGGCCAAGGTGGGCATGGCCAGCTCAACGACACTCATGTTGGGGGCGCCTGTGGTGGCCCAAGGGCTCTGCCAGTGAAAAAAGGCTCCCGAGCTCCATTTTAAGCTTCAATGGTCTCCTGCAACCCTCTGCCAGCAAAAACGGAGCTCAAGAGGGCCGCATGCAGCCCTCCCGAACTCCGTTTTCGGTGGCAGAGGCACCATGGGCCAGTCCTTCGCTGTTCCCAGGTCAGCCCCATGGGCCAGATCTAAGCACCGTGCAGGCCAGATCCAGCCCATAGGCCTTGAGTTTGACACCCCTGATCTAGTGGTTAAAGGCCCAGGCCAAAAATGGGGAGACTGTGAATCCTAGCCTTACCTTAGGCATGAAAGTTGGCTAGGTGACTTTGGGCCAATCACCTGGAAATGGTGAGTTCTAGTCCCATTTTAGGCATGAAAGCTGACTGGGTGACTTTGAGCCAGGAGACTGGGAGTTCTAGAGAAATCTGAATCAAACTGGACCAACCCAATAAACAATTCAACAAAGTCAGGATGGTTTCACAGCTGGGAGTCAGAAATCTCTTGCCCTTTGTTTCAGTCTCCAGATAAACTGGAAGAAGGAAACTCTGGTTGCAACCACCATTGTGTTCACTTCTGCATACCTTTTGTATAAAAAAATTGGGAATCCTTGATCTAGGAAAGATGGAATACAAGGAGTGATGAATCTCATCAAAGGGAGATCCAACCAGGAATTAAAAAAGAATTTCTTAACCGTGAGAACTATCCATCAAGAATTATCAAGCTTGCCTCCCGGTGCTCCATCCTTGGAAGTTTCAAGAAAAGATTGGACAACCGTTTGTCTCGGATGGTTAGCCTCCTATCCTCTCTAGGAGTCTCTGGAGGCTGGGGACAGCAAAAAATGTAACTTCCTGTCCCACTGGGAGTTGGGAAATGAGCCCTTTCAGGCCTCCGGAGGCCCTCTGAGGGAGTGGGAAAAGCTGTTTTCGCCCTCTGCAGATGCATAGAGAGGATCTGGAGCCAGGTAAGAAAGAAATATGGGCCTTCCCCACCCCCCCAGGCCCTCCGGAGGTAGGAAACAGCCTGTTTCCCTATTTCTGGTGGGCCCAGAAGGCCGAAAAATCAGCTGGCTGGCATGCCAGAGCTGAGCTGGCATGCCCACTGATATGGCTATGCGTGCCACCTGTGGCACGTGTGCCATAGGTTTGCCATCACGGGTATAGGGTCAGGGGTGGGTGCATGTGCACATGCTTCGTTCATTCGCTCGTGCTTCTGCGCATGCACAGATAGTCAATTATGACATCCGTGCGGGTGGGCGGAGCTTCCCAGTGTTTTTACTACCAGTTCGCAAGAACTGGACGGAACCGGGAGCAACCCACCACTGTATAGGGTCTCCTGCTTGAGCAGGGAGTTGGACTAGAAGACCTCCAAGGTCCCTTCCAGATTGTAAGCTAAGTGGCTATGAATGAGGAAGACTCTGGTTTCAACAGGCTCTGGGTTCAAAGATCTTTCTTGGGTAAGAAGCAAAAAAGGGAAACCAGGCAGTGGTGAAATGCTACCGGTTCGCACCAGTTCAGGTGAACCGGTAGTGATAAAAACTACCAGTCGGGCGAGCTGGTAGTAAAAAAAAATGCTACTGGTTCCTCTGAACTGGTATTTCCAATGCATTCACAGTACGTGCCAAAAGGAGGCTTGGGAAGGTAAGTAGAACAGCGAGGGGGGGGATCAGCTGTGTCGCGTGATTTGAAATCGCTAGAAAGCAGTAAATCCTGCTTTCTAGTAAATCTAAATTGCGCGGCACAGCTGATCCCCCCCCTCGCTGTTCTACTTACCTTCCCAAGCCTCCTTTTGGCACGTACTGTGAATGCGCGCACGCACAGCGTGTCTTTGGTGCACATTGCGCATGTGCATGCAGCGTACATTTGGCAAGCAGCACGCATGTGCGGCCAGCGAACCGGTAGCAAACCAGTTCAGATTTCACCACTGAAACCAGACAATAGTTGGAACGCAGCTTGAATTCTCCCCAGCCCAGAAACGGAGACAAAAGTTGCTCACTTGCGACAATTGAAACAGCTTTGTGGTTCCTAAACATTGACATTTCATTTATTTGAGCTTTCAATCACCATTTTCGAAATGTATATCCAGGTCAGGAATCCTATTTTCCCTGTAATGCCCAGGGACATACACCACTGCTTGGGAAGGCTGCATTTCAGATTATATAAATGGAACCCAAGTGTAATCTTTCTTTGTGTCACCGAGAACACTTTCTCGACATGAGCTGCTGGCTAGAGGATTCTTTATGAGCTTATATCTTAATAGCTTCTCTTAAGCCCTTCTTTTAGATGGGCGAGCAATGAAACACGGGGAGGAAGACGAAAGCGGGATGATAAATAAGAGGTTGCGAGTTAGTGTCACTTAGCAAATGAGCAACGGAGTAGGAGTGTAAATTTAGAAGACAAAGGGTCATATTATTGGTAAATAGGAGCTTCATCTAAATGCGCTGATTTATTTGCCAATGGCAAATAGGTTGGGGGCCAACCAGTTCCTTGAAGCTATTAGAATTTCCGAATTGGCCTCGGCTCGGCGAATTTGTGTCTCAGATGATCCTCTTAAGGGAAGCGAAACAACAATGTTTTGGCATTCATCTCAGTTCCCCCGTGGTGACCTTGGATCTCCTTCTGCAAAGAACGAGGGAAGAATGTGGTTACTGAGGAAGGCATTGGTGCATTGTCTCATGACAAGCTGAGGTGTGTTGTCTGTGAAGGAGGATTCACCTCACGAATCCCCCTTGTTGTGACCAGGCCCAAGTAAGTATTTATTTTATTTCTTTATTTATTTGTTTATATTTATATACCGCCCTTCTCCCGAAGGACTCGGGGCGGTGAACAGCCAACAGATAAAACACAAGAAATACAAAATTTAAAAACAGTATTAAAATCCAATTAAATTAATTTGGCCCACAATTAAAACACCCCTATATCAAAACCGATAATTAACAATTTAAGAATTAAAACAAATTAAAAGTAGTAGGAAAATTAGTCAGTGAAAAAACAAACTTTATTCGAACAGCTGAGAATTACTTCATTCCCAGCGTCTTTCAACTAAATTAAAGCAAATTCCCCCAACACAAATTCCTCAGTCCTATCGCCAATCTTGGTCCAATTAGGCAAACTGCCAAAGGCCTTTCTTGGCAAACATTCAGAAGTCCCAGATACAAAAATAAATACAAGACGTAGACGAAGAAGATGAAGCTACCAACGTTGTTTTCCGGCAAAGCCCAAACGCCGTTACTGGTCTGTTTTAAGCCTTATGGGAGGGGCCAATCATCTCTTGGCCCTACTCCCGAGTTGTCCTCTTTGCTTGAGCTGCTCCTGCCTTCTGGCAGCTCTTCTCATGCGTGCATTAGGAACAGGCTCCTCCTGTTCCTCTGCCTCTCTACTGTCAGCCTCTGGAGGCTCTGGAGTCCACACCGCACTCCCTGATGGCCCTGGCCCCATCTCTGCCTCTGATGCAGAACCCTCATCTGGGCCTTCCCCAGCCTCCAGGACTGGCCCATGTTCTTCCTCAGCCTCATCGCTGTCTGACTCCGCTGCCAGCTCCGCAGGCTGCTGGCGGACCACAACACCCCTTTGGGATCTGCTATGACTCTTCAGCTGACTCTGTAAACTGCTTAGAGAGGGCTCCAAAGTATTAGAAAGCAGTATATAAGTCTAAATGCTAGTGTTGTTGCTATTCCCCTTCCTTCCTTCCTTCCTTCCTTCCTTCCTTCCTTCCTTCCTTCCCTACCTACCTACCTACCTACCTACCTACCTACCTACCTTTGCACAATGGTTAGAACACAGTATTGCAGACTAACTCTACCCACTGCCAACAGTTCGATCTTGACCAGCTCAAGGTTGACTCAGCCTTCCATCCTTCTGAGGTGGGTAAAATGAGGACCCAGATTGTTGGGGGCAACAGGCTGACTCTGTAAACTGCTTAGAGAGGGCTGTAAAAGCACTGTGAAGCGGTATATAAGTAAGTACTCTTGTTAGCATTGATGATATTACCTAGTTCGGTCACGAAACATCTGCAAACCACCAAGCTCAGAGAGCACAAAGGACCTCCCCTTTCAACTCTGAGCTACAAATATTGTCTCCTCCTATTTATTTCATATATTTTTATTTATTTCTACGCTGCTGCATCCCAACCAGCCTTGAGCATTAGTCCAGCTCTGTTTATACCCTCTGTCAGGCCTGGAAGCCATCTTTTATGTTCGGCCTTCAGGCCTGCCACATCTTCTTCTGTGGGAAAACGGGAGGGGGGAATTGCATAGAGTATAGATGATATGTACTCAAAATAACATTCCTTTCTCAGAGTGTCAAGGATGCTTTGGCCTGGCACCTGGAGCCGGGTGACTGGGAGACATCTCCAGTTCAGAAGGTGCATTGATTGGACCATGTGATGGACATGTGGGTGCTGGGTAGGGACCTGAACTTTCCTTTGGGTGAGGAAAACCTGGAAACTTTCAGATTCTGGTTTTCCCAGATGTGCCAATATGACATCTCTAAAAAAAAATGGAACTTTGAGGAACTTCAAGCCTCGGAGTCTTCTTTCATTGGGGGTATTACTTGGAACCCTGACACCCTCCACCCATGGATGCCTTCAAGGCCTACTTTACAACAATCCTTGACCATCATTAATTCACACTTTGGGTCTGATGATTCCCTGATCATTTTTTTATTTTTTTTTAAAAAAAGACTCTCTGGTTCCTTAGGGACTCCTTTGAGAACTAAAGAGCTGGTTTGCACTGCAGTGCAATAAATTTCAAAGGCTGCTTTTGCTGTCCACCAGCATTATCCTTACTTTTATTTCCCCAGAATGTCCACTAGACCTTAGTGGACATTCTAGACACGGAGGTGGAGGAGCACCAGCCCACAGAGGGGAAAAAACGAAAAACAACAAAAACAAACAAACAAACAAAAAAAAAAAAAAACAACCCAGGCTGGCTTTATTGCTAACCAACTTGTTTTCTGCAGTGGCCAGATATGCAAACAAACAAACAAAAAAAATTAACACCTGGGCTGCTATCAGTCCTGGGGAGAAAAAAATAAAATAAATCCATGCAATGACTTGTATGTGAATGGAATTCTGATATAGTGCTATTTCATACCTGGCTGCTCTTCACAATTCTTCTGGACACATACAAGTTGACTTTGCCAACGGCACGTTTGCGTCGGTGGGAGCTGCTGCTGATTTTGCTCGTATCTGGTCGGCTTTTAAATATAGAAACACCCCTTCCCAGCCCCTCCAACCCATTTTACTTAGCTTCTACACCCTGGAACCTGGTCTTTAGGTCTTGCAGTTCTTTTGCTTGGCTGAGGATCAAGCTAACATTCCGATCTCTCTCTCTCTCTTTTCCTTCCTGCACATTTTCTCCCTCAGTTCACCAGCAACAGTGCCTGGGGTTATATTTGATTAGAACAGAAAGCTGCCATTCCTTTCATTCAGTATGTGTTTCAATCAATGTTCAGACGCTGAACACCACTTTGCAAAACGGGTGGTTAAAGAATTTGCCCTGAATTAAAAACTTGACGTTGAGACTCTTGAAAGAGTGCAGAAAAGAGTAACCAGGATGATGAGGGGACTGGAGGATAAAACATACGATGAATGGTTGCAGGAACTGGGCATGGCTAGTCTAGTGAAGAAAAGGACCAGGGGAGACAGGACAGCAGTCTTCCAATATTGAAGGGGCTGCCACGGAGAGGAGGAAGGGGGTCAAGCTATTTTCCAAGGCACCCAAAGGCCAGACAAGGAACAATGGATGGAAACTGATCAAGGAGAGATTCAACCTGGAAATAAGGAGACATTTTCTGACAGTGAGAGCAAGAAGTTGCCTTCAGAAGTTGTGGGAGCTTCATCACTGGAGGCTTTCAAGAAGAGACTGGACTGCCATCGGTCAGAAATAGTGTAGGGTCTCCTGCTTGAGCGGGGGGTTGGACTAAATGACCTACAAGGTCCCTTCCAACTCTGTTAATCTGTAAACTATACTTAAGAGAGTTCATATTTCTTCTGGATTCCATCTTGGTACACACAAGAAGCTTTAGCAAGGCTCACTTAACAAGCAACCGGGTTAAGCAATGGAATTTCCAGTCCCATTTGCGGACTCCCAGTATTCCTGAACATTGAACATTGTGACTTCTTTAGTGTTAGGATTAGATGCGTGGTTTCGCATAGAATAGAATAGAATAGAATTCTTGATTGGCCAAGTGTGATTGGACACACAAGGAATTTGTCTTTGGTGCATACGTTCTCAGTGTACATAAAATAAAAGATACATTCGTCAAGAATCATAAGGTACAACACTTAATGATAGTCATATGGAAACAGTCAATATAAATTTAAGGATACTAGCAACAAGGTCACAGTCATACAGTCATAAGTGGAAGGAGATGGGTGGTGGGAACGATGAGAAGATTAATAGTAATGCAGACTTAGTGAATAGTTTGACAGTGTTGAGGGAATTATTTGTTTAGCGTTCGGGAAAAAAATGTCCTTGTGTCTAGTTGTTCTGGTGTGCAGTGCCCTATAATGTCGTTTTGAGGGTAGGAGTTGAAACAATTTATGTCCAGGATGCGAGGGGTCTGTCAATATTTTCCCAGCCCTCTTTTTGACTCATGCAGGATACAGGTCCTCAACGGAAGGCAGGTTGGTAGCCATGGTTTTTTCTGCAGTTCTAATGATCCTCTGAAGTCTGTGTCCGTCTTGTTGGGTTGCAGAACCAAACCAGACATTGAACATTGTGACTTCTTTAGGGTTAGGGTTAGATGCCTGGTTTCACATTAAATAACATGCTAAATAGCTACAAGTGAACAGTACCAACAGGATTGACATTTCCGAGTTTGGTTAGGTTAATTTCCCCCTGAAGCCAGACAGACAATCATTGTTTCTGTCGACGTCTCACTGGATAGAATCAAACTGGGAAAAAGTCTAACTCAGATCGCTTAGGGATGGGGAGGGAAGGGGTGGGGGGAGATTCTAATTCAGTTTGTGTTTTACGGAGAGCTTTTTTTAAAAAAATTCCCACATTCCAAATCCTGCAGGTGGGAAGACAGCTTGTTTCCCTCCCTAGATATTACAATGCCATTCTCAGCACAACAGCCAGCGCGAAAACCATCAGGAGCTACGAAATACACATGAAAATGGCCAAAAATTCTTGTGCAGTTTTTTTTTTTAAAAAAAGAACTGCAGTGTATAGCGACGGGAGAAACAAAATGAAGCAACGTTACAAACAAAGACATTACTTGGGAAAACAGTGACTTTTAGGAGATCGATCTGGAAACCTGATACGTTGAAGGTCATCCGTTCCTGGAAGTTGGAACGCAGGGGGTTTTTTTTGTTGTTGTTTTTTTAATTTGATTTATATGCCACCCTTCTCCAGAGACTCAGGGCGGCTTACAATGTGTTAAGCAATAGCCTTCATACTTTTGTATATTTTTACAAAGTCAGCTTATTGCCCCCACAATCCAGGTCCTCATTTTACCTACCTTAGAAAGGATGGAAGGCTGAGTCAACCTTGAGCCTGATGAGATTCGAACATGCAGTAATTGCAGGCAGCTGGATGTTAATAACAGGCTATTAGTCTGCTGCGCCACCAGGCTCCCTAGGGTTGTAGACACCCTGCCCGTTGGCATGGAATAATTATCTCACTTGCTCTTCTTCTCTTCCACTCTGCTCCAATTAATCAGCAATCTTCAGCTGAGATAAGGAAATGCAAGGGTACCGAGAAAAGGGAAGATTGGTAGCTCAGGGTTGAACTGTGGTGGGGTCCTTTGATGCTCTCTGAACATGGTTGGTTTTCTTTCAGACATTTCATGACCCAACTAGCGAACATCATCAGTGTTAGAAGGAAGAGGGGTTTGCAGAGAGGAGGAGGAGGACTGTGGGGTCCTTGGTGCCCTCTGAGCTGGGTGGTTTTCTTGCAGATGTCTCATGACCCAACTAGGTAATGTCATCAGTGCTAGAAGGAGTGGGATTTGCAGAGGAGGAGGAGAAGGAAGACTGTGTGATCCTTGGTGTTTTTTGAGCTTGGTTGTTTTATTGTAGATGTCTCATATGACCCAACTAGGGAACATCATCAGTGCTAGAAGGAGAAAGAGGAGGAGAGGAAGAGGAAGTCTGTACGGTCCTTGGTGCCCTCTGAGCTGGGTGGTTTTCTTGCAGACATTTCATGACCAAACTAGGTAACATCGTCAGTACTAGAAGGGAGAGGAGTTTGTGGAGAGGAGGGGGAGGAGGAGGAGGAGGAGGAGGAGGAGGAGGAGGAGGAGGAGGAGGAGGAGGAGGAGGAGGAGGAGGGGAGGAAGACTGTGTGGTCCTTAGTCCTCTATGAGCTTGGTTGTTTTCTTGCAGATGTTTCATGCCTAAACTTGGTAACATCATCATCATCTTACAAGTGGTTTGCATGTGGCATGTAGTTTTATTTCTGCTTGTAGGAATTTCCCTGCATATTAGATGCAGTGGCTGAGACAGAAAAGGAAGTGAGGAGATTGCAATGAGGAGATACAAAGAACCCATTGTGGTTAACCAGATTATTTTTTTAGAAAAAAGAAAACATGCACCTCTCTGGGTTTCTAGTATGAATTGTGCAACCAACAAGACCACCTGGGAATCTGGCATTTGGTAGCGAAGATTTTTACGATGACGTTGGAGAGCTTAACATGAAAATATGAAAATCAGGGATAGAGAGAGCAAGGGCTGTAAAGGGCATTAAGTCCAAAAGGACTAAGGGTGAAACACATTTAGGGAGGCTCATGACTCACTAACCCCTTTGTGTAAAACCACAGAAAAAGTATTTTAAAAAAAATCTTAAAAACAACACCCGGCAGAGGAAAATTAAATCAGATGAAAATTCCCACGATAGCTTTATGCTTCTTGTGGCACAAGGCCAGCTGCCTGCAGTCAGCTCAAACCGCAGATTTTATTTAGGCATTTATTTATTTATTTACCCTTGTGGCTGTCTCTATATTTCTCTTGTCTTTCTGCAATTTGCAAGCCCACTGATATACATTCATTAATAAGAGCATGCAGCCGGCTAGAACAGAACAGAATAGAATTCTTGATTGGCCAAGTGTGGTTGGACACACAAGGAATTTGTCTTTGGTGCATACGCTCTCAGTGTACATAAAAAGACAAGATACATTTGTCAAGAATCATAAGGTACAACACTTAATGATAGTCATAGGGTACAAATAAGCAATCAGGAAACTATCAATATAAATCGTAAGGATACAAGCAACAAAGTTACAGTCATGCAGTCCATAAGCGGGAGGAGATGGGTGATAGGAACGATGAGAAGATTAATAGTAGTGCAGACTTAGTAAATAGTTTGACAGTGTTGAGAGAATTACTTGTTTAGCAGAGTGATGGCGTTGGGGGAAAAAACTGTCCTTGTGTCTAGTTGTTCTGGTGTGCAGTGCTCTATAGCGTCATTTTGAGGGTAGGAGATGAAACAGTTGATGTCCAGGATGCGAGGGGTCTGTAGATATTTTCCCAGCCCTCTTTTTGACTCCTGCAGTATACAGGTCCTCCACGGAAGGCAGGTTGGTAGCAATTGTTTTTTCTGCAGGCTGCAAAACTAACCAGACACCAACAGACAATTCTGTAGATTTTCAACTTACTTTCCTTTCCCAGAACTCCCAGTTAGATGCTTTTTAAAAAATGGCGCATTTTTGGGGGGTGAATTTTTAGGTAAAAGAGCACGTTGTTATTATTATTATTATTATTATTATTATTATTATTATTATTATTATTATTTATTTATTTATTTATGTATTTATGTATTTATTGAATTTGTATACTGCCCTACTCCTGAAGGACTCAGGGCGGTGAACAGCCAAAAGATAAAATACATATAATACAAATGTTTAAAAACCATTAAAAATACAATTAAATAATTTGGCCCAGAAAGCAAAATTTAAAACACCCCAAATTTATAAGACAAATTTAAAATTTAAAAATTTTAAAAACAGTTTAAAAAAGAGGTTAGGCCAGGCCGGCCTGCTGGAATAGGAATGTTTTGAGGGCACGGTGGAAAGCGCGCAGATCTGTGATCCTCCGTATCTCCGGGGGGAGCTCGTTCCAGATGGCAGGCGCTCCCACAAGAAGGCTCTCCCCCTGGGGGCCGCCAGTCAACACTGTTTGATCGACGGCACCCTAAGAAACCCCTCTCTATGGGAGCGTACTGGTCGGTGAGAGGCTACTGGTGACAGCAGGCGGTCCCGTAAGTACCCCGGTCCGATGCCATGGAGCGCTCTAAAGGTGGTAACCAGAACCTTGAAGCGCACCTGGAAGACCACCGGGAGCCAGTGCAGCTTGCGCAGGAGGGGGGTCACATGGGAGCGCCACGTTGCTCCCATAACCACCCGCGCGGCCGCATTTTGGACCAGCTGGAGCTTTATAGGGTAATGTTTTGAATTCCTCTTTAAAAAAAAAATCTTCTTGGACTTTGAATTTTTCTGAGATGGCCCTGCCTATATTTTTTTTCCCTGGCCCACTTTCTGGAGTCCAGCTCCTGACATATCCTCTGAAGCAACATTTAGTTCATGACCTGAAAATGTCAAAAGTATTTTTTTTTCCTCCCTCCCAGATACAAGACTGGAAAAAAAAAATCTGTTGCAAGTAACATTTAGGCTATCTCTAACTCTAGCCAAGCGTGACTGCACAGGAAGGTCCAGGAAACCCGAAATCAATTGTGTAAAAATAACATTGCAAATAAGAGATACGGGGCAATGTAGCAGAAGCAATCCACCCATGATATCTTGCCTTATTGACACAACTTTTGAAATCTTTCGCCAAGAGTGGTGTTTTTCTACCGTGACTGGGTGGGAAAAGCCTGGCCTGTCTTTTTAAATTCTGCATTCCTGTTAAAACTGGGATGAATGGTTATGGCTGATCAACATTTGCATGCAAAAGGGGTAAGCCTGGGGGGTTTGTACGCTCGGTTGCTGTCTTGGAAATGTTCCTTGCAAACAAGCCCCTTAAACTAAGGTTGGTTTCAATTTGAATATTTGTTAATATATTGAATATTAACGAACTAGTGATCTTTACCTATGATGCAGTTTGTAGATAGGGTTATTTGCTCTCTTTGCAATCAGTAGCTGTCTGGTGAGATTTTTCCTTTGTCTTCTTGGTTGGTGTGGTACGGTTTTAATAGTTTGGTCAACTGTGGTTTGATTCACCAAGATGGGCAAAATGTTTCCCCCCTTTTGATGGAAGATCTAAGGTAGTCCTTGATTTACAGCCATTCATTTAGTGGCCGCTCGAAGTTACAATGGCATTGAATAAAGGGACTTACGATAGTTTTCCACAAAGCACTATGAATCTGTTGGCAATGTCCATTTTGCTCTCTGAATTCATGAGCCCTAATCCTAAATGGATTTGCCCCCCAATGTAGTTTACCAGGAAACATAGATAGGGCAAGCTCAAAAACTCAGAGCCCTCCAAAGCATATCAATCTGTCAGAATATTCATGAACTGGCAGAGACGTGGTAACAAGGTCAGCCGATGAATAAGCGTAGCAACTGGATCATCCAATGAGAGCTGTTTGGTAACAGAAACTTAAGCAAGAAATCTGGGTGTGGCTTAGCTCTGTGCTCAGCTCTAAAACAAAACTAGTCTGCTCTGAACTCTGAACTGAAAACTGATCTCTCTACCACACTGGAAAAACCACTATTGGTATAGTACCATGATGGCGAACCTATGGCACGTGTGCCACAAGTGGCCCACGTAGCCATATCAGTGGGCATGCCAGCTCAGCTCTGGCTCCTAGAGAGTCTCTGGAGGCTGGGGACAGCAAAAAATGTCACTTTTTTTGCCGGAAGTTGGGAAACAGGCCGTTTTCGGCCTCCGGAGGGCCTCCAAAGGGTTGGGGAAGGCTGTTTTCGCCCTCCTCAGATGCATAGAGAGGATCTGGAACCAGATGAGAGAAAAATGGGCCTACCAGGTGATCACGTGCCAGGAGTGGGGGGAGGAGGGGGGTTGTGCATGCATGCACGGTGTGGAGCGCATAGAAAAAAATATAGCAGAGAATCACTGAGGTAGAAGGGGACATTTTGTGGGCTTCGATTGGCTTCTTCCACTGATATTGTGCATTTTTTTAAAAACTGCAGCTTCTATGATTCCATAATACCCATAATAAAATATTAAAATATTTCCCTGCTCCATGAACCATATACAAAATGTATAATACAAAAAGCGTACATATTTAGGTGTGATTCCAATGGGGGTATAGTCCATTTGGGGAAAGTTGCATAGCACTTTGGTATTTAAAACTACTGTGTGCAGTGTATCGATGCGGACTTTCCCTGTTAACCTGTATGCAGTGATGATCTTTTGGGGTTTAGAGTCTTAGCTCAGGTGGTCATCAACATTCAGTACCTTGGACAGTTCCACAATTAAAGGTAAAGGTTCCCCTCGCACATATGTGCTAGTTGTTCCGGACTCTAGGGGGCGGTGCAGAGGTGGGTTTCAGCAGGTTCTGACCAGTTCTGGAGAACCGGTAGCGGAAATTTTGAGTAGTTCGGAGAACCGGTAGTAAAAATTCTGACTGGCCTCACCCCCATCTATTCTCTGCCTCCCAAGTCCCAGCTGATCTGGAGGAAATGGGGATTTTGCAGTAACCTTCCCCTGCCATGCCCACCAAGCCACGCCCACCAAGACATGCCACGCCCACCAAGCGACACCCACAGAACCGATAGTAAAAAAAATTGAAACCCACCACTGGGGTGGTGCTCATCTCTGTTTCAAAGCCACAATGCAGGTTAAATCTATACCTTTTGGGGGGGGGGTTTGGACTTGGATTTGCCTTTGTGTTTCAATCTCCTTGATGGGTTGGAATTTGTTATGAGGAGGCATAGTAAGGAGACCAGAATGTCTCGCCTTTGAAATAGAATAGAATAACAGAGTTGGAAGGGACCTTGGAGGTCTTCTAGTCCAACCCCCTGCCTAGGCAGGAAACCCTACACCACTTCAGACAAATGGTTACCCAACATCTTTTTTATTGCAAAAGTTTTACAATTACATTTTCACCCCTTTTTTCCCCCCCATCACCCACCCCAAACTTCCCAACCTCCCTAACCCTCCCTAACCCTCCCCTCCCCCCAGACTTCCCTATATTATACTCATATCTGGTAAAAAAATAAAAAAAAACCCTTAATATAAAACTTGTGTAAAAACTTGAACCCCTCCCTCCCCTTTATAATTTTTCTTTTTACCCTCATTACATTAAAATATTTCTAATACATTATTTTCAAATAAAAGCTATTTGATACTTTCTAGTTTGATATTTGTTCTGAACATATTCTATCCACTTTTTCCATTCCCATTCATAAGTCTCTTGTGTTACCCAACATCTTTTAAAAAACTTCCAGTGTTGGAGCCTTCACAACTTCTGCAGGCAAGTCGTTCCACGGATTAATTGTTCTAACTGTCAGGGAATTTCTCCTTAGTTCTAGGTTGCTTCTCTCCTTGATTAGTTTCCACCCATTGCTTCTTGTCCTGCCCTCAGGTGCTTTGGAGAATAGCTTGACTCCCTCTTCTTTGTGGCAGCCCCTGATGTCAGAGAATCTCAGAGAACTGAGGTTTAGCTTTGAGGTTGGGATAATCTGTAAACCTTTTTTAAAAAATAGTAAGTCTAGCAACAGCACTTAGACTTTTATATACAGCTTCATAGTGCTTTACAGCTTTCTCTAAGTAGTTTAAAGAGTTAGCATGTTGCCCCCAACAATCTGAGTCCTCATTTTACCCACCTCAGACGGATGGAAGGCTGCGTCAACCTTGAGCCAGTCAGGATTGAACTGCTGGCAGTGGGCAGAGTTTCCGTGCAACACTAACCACTGCACCACTATGGCAGAATAGAAATAGAAATAATAGAAACAGAAATAGAAGAAATATAAATAGCCTCTTGCCCCCAACAATCTGGGTCCTCATTTTACCCACCTCAGAAGGATGGAAGGCTGAGTCAACCTTGAGCCTCAACTTTGAGTGAGAATCAAAGTTGGCAGAGTTAGGCTGCAAAACTGCATTCTAACCACTGTGCATCATGGAAGGAAGGAAGGAAGGAAGGAAGGAAGGAAGGAAGGAAGGAAGGAAGGAAGGAAGGAAGGAAGGAAGGACAATAGCAATAACACATAGACTTATATACTGCTTCATTGTGCTATACAGCCATCTGTAAGCAGTTTACAAATGTCAACCTATTGCCCCCAACAATCTGGGTCCTCATTTTACCAACTTGGAAGGAGGGAAGGCTGAGTCAACCTTGAGCCCATCAGGATCGAACTCCTGGCAGTGAGTAGCGAGTTAGCCTGCAATGCTGCATTCTAACTGATGCACCACCACCAGTAGATGGATGGAAGGTCGAATTGTTTGATTGTTAATACATTTCTATAATCATGATTCTTTTTTTTTAATGTTATATATAGCAATTTTGCAAATATAGATGTAGAAGTTTATAGATTGTGGACGTGTTTTGCAATGCAGGGGGACAATTGTCTCTGGAATATATTTATCAGTGTTCAACCAGGGGAGTGGTATTTTGTATGTATGCTTGAAATTTTGTTTGATACACTGTTTTTCTTTTTTCTTTCTTTGTTGTCATTTTTTTCTTTGTTTTTCTTGATTTTGTATTTTAACCTTGGAAATAAACAAACATCCCTATAAAATAAACTCTCAGAGACTATACAAACATCCTTGCAAATCTCTATTGATGAAAGATCAGATCTTCCTTGTATTTTAGGGATTTAGGGATCAGAGCCTGGCCTCTGATCCATCTTTAGGCATCCCCCTAATTCTTTCTCTTTCCCCTTGCTCTCCATTGTGAATGGGAACATTATTCCTGTAATTAGTCTTCATATCACATAATAATCTTGAGAAACACCATCTGAACACAATGCAAGCAACCTGCGAACTGAGAACGCTCCTAATCATCCGTTGTGAGTCACTGTTTCTCCCCCTCGTTTTTGATCTCATGCAAATGAAGCAGCATATTAATTAGGATTAAAAAAAAATTACTTGCATTCCACCCAAGAAAGGGTCTCTGTGGGAAGGTGCAAATCAGAACCTTTTGAGAAAATTTGAATGTTTTACCAAGCATGGAAGAGGGAGGGTTTCCACTGTAAAATCCTCAGATCATCATCATTATTTAACAACCCCATAATTCCTTGCGGGGTGGAGTCTTGGGCAACTGAATGGAGCTGAGTGTTTACTGGCCGGATGCCTTTCCTGTTGCCAATGGGGAGTTTTGTTCAGCAGATATATTCTCATTGTGCCCAGAGAGAGAAATATCTGTTCTGTCCCCGTACCCACACACACACAAACACAGCCAGCCGAGGGTTAAGGAAACACTTTGGAACGCACCCAGTTTCTTTATCTCCCACTTGGCAGTGATAGACACACCGTCTGCCAAGTGCCTTTATTTTCACAGTAAAACAGAAAGATTAAATACTCAAGAGTCCAAATGTCCGACAACAAGAAATCTTTCTCAGCAATTCCGGACGAGGCTTTAGTGACTATCCAAGGTTTGCTTTGTTCGTCACAAGGATCCATGACCACCACCCTCTATTATATAGTCTCTGGGGTGTGGTCCAGTGACTCAGTTCTAATCCCTAGCACGCCTCCTAAGCTGCTGCAAACGTTTATCACGCCTTCGGAGGCGTGCGTCCAGGAATGATGTTTCTTCGTCACTCTGATCCGAGCCACCTGTCTCCCTACTGATCTCCTCTCCCTCGGCCGGCACCTGAGACAATGCCAGAGGGGAGGGGCCTGGAGAGGGAGGCCTGGTTGACTCCTCTTCCTCATGCTCGGAGCTTTCTTCCTCCGATGGGACAGGCTCAGAGGGCGTCTGCCTCTACCTAGGATCGAACTCACCGCCTCCTGATTGTGAGGCAAGGGCTCCACCACTATGCCACCGCATCACTCTGCTCTTCCGGTTTCCAGCATGCACATGTGCGTCAGCTAGTTGGTCTTTGTGTGCGCATGCACACCAGAAACCGGAAGACCAAGTGGCTGGTGCGCATGCATGTGCCGGAAATCAGAAGATTCATCTTCCCAGCGCATGCATGCACACCGGACAGCTGCTCTTCTGGTTTTTGGTGCTGAAAAGGTTTGCCAACGCTACTCTAGTATCTTCTTAATTATTTCTTCATCTCGTGGTATTTTTTTCATTTTTCCAGCATTGCGCAAATACAATCCTCGCTGCTGTCAAGACGTACAATTTTTTTTTAAAAAATTGATTTATATGCCGCCCTTCTCCGGAGACTCAGGGCGGCTTACAATGCGTTAAGCAATAGCCTTCATACTTTTGTATATTTATACAAAGTCAGCTTATTGCCCCCACAAACTGGGTCCTCAATTTACCTACCTTAGAAAGGCTGGAAGGCTGAGTCAACCTTGAGCCTGGTGAGATTCGAACTTACAGTAATTGCAGACAGCTGGTGTTAATCACAATGCTATCAGTCTGCTGAGCCACCAGGTCCTTTCAGACCCTGTATTAAATACATACCTTTCTTATCAAGTTTACCTGAACATTATACCTAATAAAAATAGTTCAGGGTTAGGGTTTGAATTCTTTTTAAGTATAAAGCTGATTGAGTTTCTCTGGCCACCCAGGGTCCTGTATTTGACATGGGCAACCACAAAAATGGAAGGAGGAGGAGGAGGAGGAGGAGAAATAAGAAGGGAATAAGAAGGGAAGGGGAAGGAGGAGGAAGAAAAGTTGGAGAATCCTTTTGTGAAGCGTTCCTCCTTAGCATGCCGTAAAACCGATGCGTGTACCAGTTCTGGCATAATTAGGGGGGAAAAATATGTGTCGGCTTAATTGCATGGAGGCAATTAAATGGAATAACACAGCATTTCTTATCCTGCCGAGCCCTGATAAACGTTGGCCTGGGGTTTTTTTTGTGTGTGTGAGTGTGTCTTTCAGTCCGCACCTTCTTTGAACCGAACTGTGCATTCAAGTGGAAAGAGGGGTGGGGGGAGGGAAAGATGGGAGGGTGGTTGTAATTTTAAAAAGAGGCAATTTACACCAGTGTAGAGTTTGCCTCCGCCGTGCCGTCACTCATTAATCACTCTGTTAAACATAATAGCCATTCTTGTCTGCAGGCCGTTAATCATGTTGTGAATGCACTTATCAGGACATATTAGAAATACAATACGAGACTTTTTCAACACGGAGTTGGATGCAATTACTGCAATCAGGCGACATTTAACTATTGTCTTATCGTGCTGCTGGGGAGGGAGGTTTCGAATCCCTTTTTTTAAAAAAAAGAGAGAGAGAGAGAGAAGGAAAGGAAAAAAAATTAACTTAGCACTAGAGGAATTCCAATGGGAAAGGGAGGGTTTAACATGGACTACGTCAGGGGTCAGCGACCTGCGGCTCTGGAGCCGCATGTGGCTCTTTCAACCCTCTGCTGCGGCTCCCTGTCACTCAAAATATACGTCACAACCGCCAATGTGCGACACCCGCCGGTACACAATTTTATTTATTATTTATTTTATTTTTATTTTATTTATTTGATTTATATACCGCCCTACTCCCGAAGGACTCCGGGCAGTAAACAGCCAGACAGTAAAAATACGTAGATACAAAATTTAAAAACAAAATAAAATCGAATTAAACAATTTGGCCCAGACAAATTAAAACACCCCAATCATTTAAAACCAATTAAAAGTTGCATAATTAAAAAGAGGGAAAAGATAAGGCCAGGCCCGCCTGGTGGAATAAAAAGGTCTTAAGAGCGTGGCGGAAGGTGCGCAGATCCGGGATTTATTGAGCTGTTCAACCCCCGATAGGCTAACCATGGATAAATCCAAGAAAAGAAAAGTTTCAGAAGAAAACAGAACGTTTAATTCAACTACATATGCTAGTTTTGTGGCCGCTCAAAAAATAGTCAGGCACGGGAAGGGTTTTGTGGCTCCCGGTGTTTTCTTTTCTATGGGAAACGGGTCCAAATGGCTCTTTGAGTGTTTAAGGTTGCAGACCTCTGGATTGAGCTAATGACCTTTGTGGGTGGCTGAGCTTGGTCCAACATGGGACTCTTGAGCAACAGACAGCAGAATCAGCTGCAGAAATCCACCTTCAAGTGGGACAATCCATAATGCTGGGGGGGAGCCAAGGTTTTGCACCCTGCAAGCCCTTCAGGGGCAGATTCTGAAAAGTTGAGCAGATATGAAGATGCCTCTTCTGACCTAGCTCCCCAAACATGACAACCCCTCTGAAGTGAACTCAAAGTTCACTCCTTTAATTAGGAGTGCTGGCAGCCCCGGCAAAAATTTTTCTCTCTCACCGCAGGCTAACAAGTCCGTCTGGCCTGAAGATGAATAGTTTGTCTGCCACATCTATTCATCTCTGCCCCCTGCCTTTTATCCCCAGAGCTAGGGTGGGGCTTCGCTAGCAGCAGTGGCTCTTCCATTCCAAGGACCGGCCCATAGATTTCCACTGCTCTCCTCTCCTCTGCCTTCTGCGCATCCGCATATCAGGCACTGGACCCAGCTGTTCCTCCTCTTCCTCATCAGCCACCTCCAGACCTGGGGGCTGTTGACTCTCCATCTGAAGGTCTGATGGACAGCCTAGGCTCCGCCTCTGTTTCTCTCTCTCTGCCATCTCCATTCCCTCTTTCCCCTCGGAGCTCTCAGGTTGCCTTGATGCTGACCCTAACTCCCATGCCTCCTCCTCCTCCTCTGATTCAGCTGCTGGAGGGGCCGGTGGCCGACAGACCACAACAGTGCCATTCTAGCAAGATCTAGAATGCTAGCTAGTTATGGTGGACGCTCATTTTGTCTTCTTCAAGTTGGAAATCCTTGCTTCTCTCCATGTTTCTTGTCCTGAAGAAAAATGGGAGAGAAGCAAGCATCTCCAATTTATAGACGGCAAAATGGGCGTCCACCATAAGTAGCTAGCAACTGTGCCATTCTGCTACTTGAATTGCTGTACCGTCACAAACTGCTGCCTGTGCTTGCCATGTTCCTCTTCCCTTCCCATCCTGTTTTCCTCATTTGTTGTGGCTTCCAGATCCTAAGTAGCAGCCAAGACGATTATATCACATGGGTAGGATGGTGTCACACCTGCAGGCAGCAGCCAGCTCTCTTAATTTCAGAAGGAGATCTGCAAAGAGGAGGATGTGTTTCCAGGTTTTCCCATTAGTTTCCTGCACCAAAATATTGTTCCAGGGATCAGTAGCTCAGGCAAGAAGGGGCTTGGAGTTTCATGTGGACTAGAAACCTTCCGCTGCTCAACCCTTATTCTTATTGATTGGAGAGTGAGATTGGATTGCTTGGGCTTCCTAGAGGGCCAGAAAGAAGAAAGAGCAGAGCTGTTGTGACCTAGGCTCACTTAGTCATTACAAAACACAATTAGTCCCAAACAAAACTATTTTATTATAAGAGCTGAGAATTACTTCATTCCCAGCTTAGTCCAAATTAATTCCAAAACAAGTCCTTCAGCAAAAGTCCTTTGGGCTTATCACAAACCTTTATCTTCTTTGGCACCCTGCCAAAGGCCTTTCTTGGCAAAGCCCCATGATATTCAGAAAGGAGAGACGCCAACTGGAAACAGATTTAGCAACATTGCTTTCCTACAAAGAGCCCAAGAGCCTTTGCTGCTCTTTTAAGCCTTATGGGAGGGGCCAATCATCTCCTGGCCTTACTCCTGAGTCGTCCCTTTTGGTTTAGCTGCTCTTGCCTTCTGGCAGCTCTGCACCTGTGTGCACTATGAACAGGCTCCTCCTGTTCCTCTGCCTCTCTGCTGTCTGACTCTGAAGTCTCCGGAGTCCGTGCATCACTTCCAGATGGCCCTGGCCCCATCTCTGCCTCCGATGCAGAGCCCTCATCTGGGCCTTCCCCACATTCCAGGACTGGCCCATTGTTCTCCTCAGCCTCCTCACTGTACAAATGAGGATTTTACAGTATCCTTCCCCCTGGAGTGGGGTGGAAATGGAGATTTTACAGTATCCTTCCCCCTGGAGTGGGTACAGTATCCTTCCCCCTGGAGTGGGGATGGAAATGGAGATTTTGCAGTATCCTTCCCCCTGGAGTGGGGAGGGAATGGAGATTTTACAGTATCCTTCCCCCTGGAGTGGGGAGGGAATGGAGATTTTACAGTATCCTTCCCCCTGGAGTGTGGATGGAAATGGAGATTTTGCAGTATCCTTCCCCTGCCATGCCTACCAAGCCACACCACACCCACCAAGCCACAGAACCAGTAGTAAAAAAATTTAAATACCACCCCTGGTTCCAGGGGGTTTGCAAGCATCCCTTGGCTGCGTCTCACCCGTTCTTGATTGATCACTACATGGAAAAAAAAATGCTGGCATTCCGCTTCCTTCCCCTCTCCTGTGTCTAAATGAGGACCCTTCAGCCTTTTCCTGTCTTGTCTATAATTGGCACAACAACACCTCCATTCAAGAAGATCCCCAGCCCCACAATTTTCTCTCGGCAGAACAACTGACCCCGGGAGGTGCAAAAAAACCACAAACACTACAGCCAGCACCGCCACACGCATCTCTGCCATGCAAAGATCCAGGCCTCGAGAGAGCCTTGTTTGGCAACAAACTTCGAAGGGCTCGCCGTTGAATATTTCTGACCTGAATTTCAGTGCTTCTTTCTCTTCTTTCGAGGCAATTTGCAAGGTTAGCGTCTTGAAAACAAAGCCAAGCGTTTTACCCGGCGCTTCCATTTACGTAAGCGGTTTCTGTAATAACTGATCCGAATGAAATAACATCACCGGGGTCAGGAGGATGAATGGCAACGTCGTCTGAAGGAAGCACAAAAGGCTCCTGAATGAAACGAATATAGTTTCTCTCAGCAGAGTCCCTTACCTGTGCTGGATTTCCAGAAAGCAGGAGGGTGGATGCAGGTGATGCAGCTTTCCCCAATGCTGCTGAATCAGGGGTGGGTTCTACTTACCTTTACTACCGGTTTGCAATGGGAGCGCCTGCACCAGTGGTGGTTGCTCTCGGTTTGGCTTGGTTTGGCGATTGCGTGCAAAGCGCGTGCACAAAGAGAACTGGTGGTAACTGTTATGTCCTTATAAGGACATCTGCCCGGATTGGCTGCCAGCCATCGGGCGGGAAAGTTTGAATCGCTGTCAGGGGCGGTGCGACTGCTGGAGCGAATATAAGGAGAGCTCCAGCAGCGCGCAGCCAGTCTTGTTTCTCTGTTCTAAATAAAGTTACTAATGTAACGAGCTGGTCGCGTCTTCCTTTCCTGCGCCGATCTAACACTGGCGACGAAGGACTAGAGCAAGAGACGAACCTCGTGGCACCAAGCCAACAAGACCAAGACACCGGCACCTGAAACCACCGTAGGCATTTCCGAAGGCATGGCATCCGCTGAAGTCACTTTGCCAGCCCTTGCTCCTTTCCGCCCAGGGAAAGACAAGTGGAAATCCTACGTGGTCAAATTTCGGCAATACCTGAGAGGCAACAACATCAGAGATGCCGACGATGACCGGAAAACTGTGGCCATCTGTGGCTCCGAAGTCCTAGACATGGCAATCAATCTCGTAGCACCACGAGACATCGAAGAAGTGCCATGGACGGACCTGCTGCAGATCCTGGAGGACCACTATGCCCCGACTGGAACTCCAGTGGCGAACTGCTTCACCTTCCATCAGAGGGACCAGAAGGAAGGTGAGACCATCAAAGAATTCGTGGCCGCCCTGCGCCAAATCGCAGCCAGCTGTGAGTTTGACCACGTGGACAATGCCATCGCTGACCGTGTGGTTTTCGGCATGAGGGACAGAGGCCTGCAAAAGAAATTCCTGAGCAGGAAGAAACTCGTGCTCAAGGATGTGGTGGAGGAAGCCACCGCATCCGAAATCTCGGAGAAAGCGGCAGCCGCAGTAAGCAGAGCAAAGGGAATCCACAAGATTTGCTCCACAAAACAGTCATCAACTGAGGATTCCACAGCTGGATCGGAATCGGAGGAGGAGTCCACCGTCCACAAAGTATCCAGACCCCCAAGGCGGGAAACCGCTCAAAGAAGTTACAAGGGGAAGCGCTGTGCCAGCTGCAGAGGAGACCATGCCAGGGCAACCTGCAAGTGGAGAGATGCGACCTGCAGACGCTGCAACAGAAGGGGTCACATCGCCGAAGCTTGCAGAGCCGAGGAACCAGCCCCAGAACCCTCCAGCCACCGTCCCCGCAAAAATCGAAAAGAATACCAGATATCATCCAAACGGTCCTCTGGCCCATCCAGACGCAGAGACGATGATCTTCCCCGGAGCGGAGCGGTCCACCAGACGACCATCGCCCACACAAACTCAGACAATGCCACCAAGTTCCACGTGACCATCCACGTGGAGGGAGCATCCTGCTCAATGGAGGTAGACTCGGGCTCGGTCTACTCCATTATGGATTGGCACCAGCTGAAGCGCCTGCAACCCAGCATCACCAAGCGAGACCTGAAGCCACTACACTCCAAGCTCGTCAATTTTGGGGGAAACCCCATCGGAGTCTTAGGAAGAGCCAACATCCGAGTTTCCTACAACAAGTTCCAAGGCAAGCTTCCCATCACAGTCGTGGAGAACAGCCGACCGAACCTGCTAGGAGTGGAGCGGTTTAAGCCGCTGGGGCTATCAATCGAAGGCATCCACCAAATTCGCAGGAACGAACTCAACAACCTCATCGAAGAGTTCAAGGAAGTCTTCGATGGTAAGCTGGGGAAATTTGTGGGGAGGCCAATCTCTTTTAATCTGGACAAGGGAATCACCCCAATTAGGCTGAAGCCCCGCCGGGTTCCATTTGCCCTGCGGCCAAAAGTAGACGAGCAGCTGGATAAGCTGATCGCCCAGGGCGTCCTGGAACCGATCGATCATGCCTCATGGGAGACCCCCATTGTGACCCCACTGAAGCATGATGGGTCTTTGCGCATCTGCGCCGACTATCGTTGTACCATCAACAAGGCATTGGCACAGAGCGCATACCCAGTCCCAGTGGTGCAGCATCTGTTGCATTCCCTGGGAACTGGCAAAATTTTTGCAAAACTGGACCTGGTCCAGGCTTACCAGCAACTGCCAGTGGATGAAAAAACGGCGGAGGCACAAACAATAGTCACTCACAGGGGGGCATTCAAATGCAACAGTTTCCAGTTTGGAGTCAGCGCTGCCCCCGGCATCTTCCAATCTATGATGGAGCGACTTCTCCAAGGCGTTCCAGGGGTGGTGCCATACTTCGACGATGTACTAATCTCCAGAGATTCACAGGCACAACTCCTTGAAAGGCTCAGGCTTGTCCTGCAGCGCTTCAGGGCCAAGGGCTTGAGAGTCAGGAGAGATAAATACATCCTAGGAGTACAGGAAGTCAAGTTCCTGGGCTATCTCATAGATAGCACTGGCATCCACCCCACCAAATCAAAAGTGAAGGCAATCCATGAAGCTCTGAGCCCCAAAAACAAAACGGAACTTCAGGCATTCCTTGGATTGCTCAACTTCTATGCAATGTTTCTTAAACAGAAAGCCACAGTTGCTGAGCCACTCCACCGTCTGCTGGGGAAATTGGCTTCCTGGAAGTGGGGCCAAGAAGAGGAAGCAGCATTCCGGACCGTGAAAGGACTTCTAACTTCCAAAAGCGTCCTCATCCAGTACAATGAGATGCTCCCCATTAAGATAACCTGTGATGCGTCGCCCTACAGGGTGGGGGCAGTCCTCAGCCACGAACTGCCCAACGGTTCCGAAGCCCCAATAGCATATTTCTCTAAAACCATGTCCGGCGCGGAACGCAATTACAGCCAGCTGGACAAAGAAGCCCTGGCCATCGTTGCAGGAGTGAAACGCTTCCATGAATACCTCTACGGGAGGAGTTTCACCATAGTAACCGATCACAAGCTACTCCTGGGGCTCCTCGCAGGCGACAAACCCACCCCGACCTTCATGTCCCCGCGGATGACGAGATGGGCCATCTTCCTAGCCGGCTACTCCTACAGGCTCGTGCACCAGCCAGGCACAGCCATAGGAAATGCTGACGCGCTGAGCAGATGCCCATTGAAGGATCCAGTAGAAGACCCAGCCCCCACGCTCCACCTCTTCCACATAGACGACGACGCCAGCTGTCCAGTCTCGTCCGCAGATGTGGCCGTCCACACCCAAAAGGACTCCACACTCCGCCAAGTGAAGTCCTGGGTCCTCAGAGGGTGGCCATCTGAGAAGACGGAGGAAAAGTTCAGCCCATTTGTCAGGAAGCAGAAGGAGCTGTCCACCATGAAGGGCTGTTTGCTATGGGGAGACAGGGTGCTGATTCCAAGCACTCTGCAATGGCGGGCACTAGAGACATTACACAAAGGGCACCTGGGCATCATCCGCATGAAGGCCCTGGCACGGAGTTACGTCTGGTGGCCCTCACTAGACAGAGACATCGAAGAATGGGTCTCCAGATGTGACCCATGCCAAGAAGTACGCCCAGCGCCACCACAAGCCGAAACAGCGAAGTGAGAGACCCCCAGCAACCCCTGGTCGAGGATCCATATCGACTTCGCGGGTCCGATGCAAGGGCGCCACCTACTCATCGTCGTCGATGCCTTCTCCAAGTGGCTCGAGGTGGTACCCATGGCATCTACCACAACGGAAGCGACGATCCGGGCCCTGCGCCGCCTTTTCGCCACCCATGGACTGCCGGATGTGCTGGTCTCCGACAACGGCCCCCAACTCACATCCCTGGCCATGGAGGCATTCCTGGCAGGACTGGGCATCCACCATGCCCTGTCCGCCCCGTACAGGCCGGCTGGGAACGGACAAGCGGAACGAATGGTGAGACTCACCAAGGAGGCACTCACCAAGATGGGCACGGGCAACTGGCAGGAAAGAATAGACAACTTCCTCCTCACCCAGCACATCACGCCGCATGCCACCACCCACAAGAGCCCGGCTGAATTATTGATGGGCAGAAGGTTGAGGTCACCATTGGACCGGCTGCACCCCCAATACAGCCCAGAAGTGACCGCAACGGCCAGCCGCCCGCTTCGCGCTTTCAGCAAGGGAGATTTGGTTTTCGCGCTAAACTTTCACGGCTCTCCTAAGTGGCTGAAGGGGAAGATAGACAGCACAACCGGCCCGAAGTCCTACACCGTGGAGCTGGAAGATGGACAGGTCTGTAGACGTCACATCGACCAGCTCCGGAAAAGGTGGGGGGGAGCACAAGAAAACCAGCCTGACGAGGGAGGCCTGCAACACCCCGACGAGGTAGGCCTGCAACACCCCGACAAGGTAGGCCTGCAACACCCCAACGAGGTAGGCTTACAACACCCCGGCGAGGTAGGCCTACGACACCCCGACGAGGTAGGCCTACCACACCCCGGCGAGGCAGACCACCGCCACCCCGACGAGGCCGGCCAAGCACACTACCAGGCGCTAACACACCGACAGTCCAGAGCGGTAGACCGGGGCCAGCTGCATGGGGGATGGCAACACCAACCCAGCGAGGTGGGCACCCGGCACGACAGGGCAAGGGACCACCAAAACAGCCCACGAGTAGACCGGGACATACCCCGAAAGGGGGCATCGCACCCATCCGGCAAAGGCAATCAGCGACAGCCCTGCCAGGGAGACCTCCACTACAGGCAAGTAGACCGGGGACCATCCGAGGTGGGCACACCACAGCCCATGGGTGAGGGTGGCACACGACTCCCCGGCGAGAGGGACCCCCGCCCAGCACAGAAGACAACCCGGCAACAACAACCCAGCCCAGATGACCCCAGCCACCAACCTGCGGTAGACCAGGGACTAGGGCGAAGGGAAAGCCGACAACAACCCGGCTAGGGAGGCCTGCACCGACCCGATGAGGTAGGCCAACACCAGCCCGACCAAGGGGACCTGCGCCACCCCTGCGAGGTCGGACAGCACGACACGACCCACGGAGGTAGCCCCACAACGACACCCCGACCAGGTCGACCACTGACAACCCGACGATGTAGGCCAACACCAGCCCGACCAAGAGGACCTGTGCCACCCCTGCGAGGTCGGACAGCACGACACGACCCAACACCATCCACCGCTGGCAGACCGGACCCAAGGGAATCGATCCGAACCACCCCCCAGACGACAACAAGCCGAACCGCAACTGAACCGCAGCGCCCGGGAGACCGGGGAGAAGCAAGTGACAGCCTGGGACTTACCGAGACTCAGACGCTCTTCCCGGGTCGGAACCGAGCAGCCTCGGCGAGGCGATAGATCCACAGGCCAGGAGGAAGACCACCAGAACCAGCCATCCAAGGTCTGCGGTCCAGCCGGAGGCGCTGAGGGTGACCCCGCACACTCGCCAGCCGAACCGAACCCAGTTTTGGAGAGGGAACCAGGAGACACAGGAGCCCCGTCCGTCCGGGTCGGGGACGAGGAAGAAGTGAGACTGCGTAGGTCAACTAGGATGCCGAGGCATCCTACGTACCTGCGTGATTACGTGACTTTTATTGACGAACATTGACTGTTCTCGGACTAAGGGGGGAGGAGTGTTATGTCCTTATAAGGACATCCGCCCGGATTGGCTGCCAGCCATTGGGCGGGAAAGTTTGAATCGCTGTCAGGGGCGGTGCAACTGCCGGAGCGAATATAAGGAGAGCTCTGGCAGCGCGCAGCCAGTCTTGTTTCTCTGTTCTAAATAAAGTTACTAATGTAACGAGCTGGTCGCGTCTTCCTTTCCTGCGCCGATCTAACAGTAACACCAGTTGGAACCAACCACTGGCCTGCACATGCGCTTCTGCGTATGCACAGATCGTCAATTATGACGTCCAGGTGGGTGGGCGGAGCCTCCTGCCCAGTGGTGGGATTCAAATAATTTAACAACCGGTTCTCTGCCCTAATGATTTCTTCCAACAACCAGTTCACCAAACTGTTCAGAAAATTAACAACCGGTTCTCCCGAAGTGGTGCGAACCGGCTGAATCCCACCACTGCTCCCACTGCTTTTACTACCATTTCTATCGAACCGGACAGAACCGGGAGTAACCCACCACTGTGCTGAATAAATGCTTACACACACACACACACACACACACACACACACACACACACACCATCTAGGTTTCACTTTCAGCTGGAGTGGCATCTAGGCATCAGTAAATTAAAAAAAAATAAAAATAAAATTGGTATCCCCTGTCTCTCTAGGTTTGCATAGGACCCGTTTCGCTCTGCTAACAAGATAATGTCGGTAACATTGAACGGCGGGAAAGATCTCTCCCTCCTTTCCAGGTTGTTGCATCATTTAACATTTAGCCTCAGGGTATCCGGGGTGGGGGGTGGGGGGAGGAGAGAGTGGGTGGGGGGGTCAGGAATATCAAGATAAGCCTCCCGCAGGCATCCCTGTTCAGCCGGCTTGTCAAAGTTTAAAGAACAAAAAGGCTCAGTTTTGTAAAAGGGAAGCTATGCTATTGATTGGGTCCTTCCGCGCTTTGCTGAGCCCCGGTCTTTGCTTCCTGTTTAATTGGATTGTTTGACTGGGTTCCCCAACTCACCTGGGAAAGGGTCTAACTTCAGGCTTGGCCAAGGTTCTTATAAACACACACACACACAGAGACACAAACAACACACACAGAGAGAGAAACGGAAACACCATGTTTAAAAAACACCATGCCTCTTTTCCAGTAATAGGTTTGGATTTTTGCTAGGATCAAATGACAGACAGTGAATGTGTCCTTTGGCAAAATTGTTGACGCATCCCTTGATTAGAACAATTCTCCCTGTTGTGAATTTCCTTCCTTCCTTCCTTCCTTCCCTCCCTCCCTTTCTCTCTCTCTCTCTCTCTCTCTCTGTCTCTCTCCTCTCCTCTCCTCTCCTCTCCTCTCCTCTCCTCTCCTCTCCTCTCCTCTCCTCTCCTCTCCTCTCCTCTCCAGCAGAGTTAGGACCCAACCTAATAGTTGTTGTCTTTTTGCTTAACCCTCCCCCCCAATAACACAGCTCTATTGAGAGTAGCTGCCATCTGACCACTGGTGGTGCAGGTGAATTTCAGATGGTAACTTCTCTTCAAATGTTGGACCAATTCTGCCTGTTGTAATCCTCTTGTTTCTCTTGAATAGGAAATAGCCAAAGGCTTTCTGGTTTGGGGTTAGGTTTTGCACAGACCACAGGGTGATCCTGAGCTGTTCTGGATTTCTGGACCCCTTGACTGACCTCAGCTTGTGAGGTTCTCCTTCATTCTCTCTTCTGACTTGCCCTCGAGTCTTGTATCCTGATTTCCCCACCAGAATTCAATTTCTCCATGTCTTCTTTTGGGAATCATCTTTTCACAGCATTGGAGGCTTCGTGCTGGTAGCAAGAGCAGTCCCCCCCACCCCCCATCCTTTGAAGGAAGCAAATAAAAATAATTGAGGCAATTGTCTTACTTCCCTCTTGGCTTGTCACGACGAAGCTGATAAAATCAAATAAACGGGAAGTTATTGCAAGTTGTTAGTAAGAAAAATGGAAGCGAATTGGCGGCACCAACCAGTCTGGGTGCTTCAGATGTTTTCTCATTACCCAGATTTATTATTTTCCTGTGCGAGGGAGGGTCTCCTCGTCAGCTGAGCACACAACGTGTCTAAGTCTGGTTTTGCAGCTATACATCTGAGAATAAGTCCCTGGGCTGTTCAGGTGGGATTATATGGTGGGCTTCAGGGGTGGGCTTCAAAATTTTTAGCAAGGGGTTCTCTGCCCGATTGCTGGGTGGGCGTGGCCATGGTGGGTGTGGCCTAGTTGGCCTCCTGCACCAAGACAAGGGGGATGTTTTTTCTCGAGCCTCCGGGAGGGCAAAAAAGGTCTCCCCAGACTCCGGAGGCCCTCTGGAGGCCAGAAACGGGCCCGTTTCCAGCCTTCCCGAACTTCCGGTAGGCCCGTTTTTCACCCTCCCCGAGTGTCCGTGCACGCCCTGCACTTACCTGCATCCAAAACGAGCCGTGTGGGGACTCCTGGGAGAGCCAGGGTGGGGTGGGCGAGGCCAGCCAGGAGTGGGATTTGGGGGTTCTCCGAAGTGCACAGAATCTTAGCTAGAGCTTCTCCCGAACCCTTGCGAACCCCCCAGCAGGCCTGGGTGGCTTACACAAAAATCAAGTCCCGGAATCTTTGTGTAGGGTATTTTCACAACATCACAGCAGGGTATAGAGGCGAAGCCATTGGCCAACCAAAAAACATTTTTTTAAAAGTTCTTGGCTATTGCTGCTTCAGGTCCTCTATTGTTCTAAGACCTACATTGTCCATAGGCTTAAGATATAGAAGGATCTTGACAGACTTGAACATTGGGCGCTATCTAACAAAATGAAATTCAATGGTGAAAAAATTAAGATTCTACATTTAGGCAAGGAAAACCAAATGCACAGGTACAGTATAGGTGGTACCTCACTCAATAGCAGTAACTGTGAGAGGGATCCTGGAGTCCTAGTGGACAACCATTTAAATAGGAGCCAGCCGTGTGCAGCAGCTGCCAAAAAAGGCAACACAGTTCTGGGCTGCATCAACAGAGGGATAGAATCAAGATCTCGTGAAGGGTTAATACCACTTTGTAATGCCTTGGTAAGGCCACACTTGGAATACTGCATCCAGTTTTGGTCGCCACAATGTAAAACAGATGTTGAGACTCTAGAAAGAGTGCAGAGAAGAGCAACAAAGATGATTAGGGGATTGGAGGCTGAAACATATGAAGAATGGTTGCAGGAACTGGGTATGTCTATTTTAATGAAAAGAAGGACCAGGGGAGACATGATAGCAGTCTTCCAATATCTCAGGGGCTGCCCCAAAGAAGAGGGAGTCAAGCTATTCTCCAAAGCACCTGAGGGCAGGACAAGAAGCAATGGGTGGAAACTAATCAAGGAGAGAAGCAACTTAGAACTAAGGAGAAAATTCCTGACAGTTAGAACAATTAATCAGTGGAACAACTGGCCTCTAGAAGTTGTGAATGCTCCAACACTGGAAGTTTTTAAGAAGAGATTGGATAACCATTTGTCTGAAGTGGTGTTTCCTGCCTAGTCAGGGGGTTGGACTAGAAGACCTTCAAGGTCCCTTCCAACTCTTTTATTCTGTCATTTGAAGATCTGTGGACTTCAACACCCAGGATACCTCAGCCAGCTTGGAATTCTGGGAGCTGAAGTCCACCATCTTCACATTGCCAATCCTAAGAAACATTGGTCCAGCCCAACTGAATGCTTTTTTTTAAAAAAAACCCTAGTAACTTGTCTCCTCAGTTAGCATGGGATTTTGGGAGTTGAGGTCCACAAATGACAAGGTTGAGAATATGTATTAGATCCTCCTTCCGGTGGCTGTTGATTGAGCCATCACCTTTTCCTCCTGGATGTCCAAGTTGGAATATTGACAGATTGCTGCGAACTGGTCTTCTTGTGAAGCTGTTGGGGAGAAAGAAAAAAAAATATTTGCCCCAGAATCAAGAATGGATGAAAAAAACTCATGGTGAATTTCGTCCAAACTCAGTTTTTGCAGATTTCCCTGTGAGTTTCAAAAGGAGGGGAAAATTATTTCCTTCTTTTGCTCTCAAAACATTTGGAGAGTGGCCAAACAGAATCTACCGAGAATTTTCTGTTTTACTCCAGTAATACTCTAATATCCTCACCACCTTGCTGTAAATCATTTATTCAATTTACCTTTGTTTGAAAGTCTATGCAACCGTCATCCTTTGAATATACAGCTGTTGTAAGTTTGTTGTTTTTTTCTTGTCATTGTTGCTGTAAGCCAACTGTTGTCCTCCTCAGTAGATTTGTAGCGGATGTCTTTTTCCATCAAATTTTTTTTCGTTCTTTTGTTTATTAATGACAGATGCTTGTGAAGCAGATTTTGCCACTCGTAAGATCCTGTTCCTTTATTAATCATACTAGGAGGCTGGTATTATTCCGGTATCAAAAGTAATTTATTAACCAACATTGCGCAGTAGTACTTTAGAAAAAAAATATTTATTTCCTTTAATATTTGCCTTTTGTTCCGGCAGTAAAACAGAGGCTGGTCAAAGGAAGAACTGGCTCCTTGTTTCAATTTTTAAAAATGCAGGTTAATCTGTAGTTTTTCAGAGGTCTGTAGGCTGGAATTCATCCTCAGAGAAAACTTTGATGAGATGAGATGAGTGAATGAGTGAGTGAGGTAGGGAGGGGGAGAGAGAGAGAGATTAATGGAAAGGAGGAGGGAGGGAAGGAAGGAGGGAAAGAAGGAAGGAAGGATAAAGAAAGATGAATGGAAGGGAGAGAGGGAGGGAAGGAAGGAAGGAAGGAGAGAGAAAGGTGAATGGAAGGGAGGGAGGGAGGGAAGGAGAAATAAAGATGAATGGGAGGGAGGGAGGGAAGGAAGGAAGAAGAGAGAAAGATGAATGGAAAGGAGGGAAGGAAGGAAGGAAGGAAGGAAGGAAGGAAGGAAGGAAGGAAGGAAGGAAGGAGAGGAAGGCATGCAGGCAAGAGTCCAAGTGACAGTGCAATGCTTTGCATTTAATTCTGAAAAGAGCCTTCCTTACCCCAGTAAGGCACAAATGTAACCCCTATCACTAACTCTTTAAAGCAGCCGTGTCTTTTCCCAGGATCGTCTTGCTGCCTTTTTAAAACCGCCTTTCTGGCATTAAATCCAAAGCCCGACTGCCCTGGTTTTTCATACTTAGCTTGCAAAGAGTCACACCGTGACCTATTCCTTTTCCCAAATGGGGCACTCTTTCCAAACGTGGCTAAGAATGCTTGATACCTGCCAGTCTGCAAAAAGTTGTAGGTGTCAGGTTTCGATGTCGTCTCAAATAAATTGCATTTCCAAACGAATAGTCTTTGATGAAATCTTTCATTTATTAAGCACGACAATCTGTCCCCGATTATGTTGTAGCCAACACTGACTTCCTGACCCCAAACCTTCCCTTTCCGTTCCCCAATTCTCTGCGTCTCATTGGCCATCTTCCAAATCACTCTCCCCATATCTACTACTTCAGCTCCCAGGAATGTCCTCCCTCCCATCTCCTAGGGGATATTATCTTCAGGGAAAATAAGTAGGTGAAAAGTCAAGTGTCCTCTTGCCAGCTGCCCCCTCTTCTCCTCCTTATGTCAGCACTAGAACGAATGTAGTTTGAAGTGCTGACATCAGACTGCTGTGGACTGTCCAGAAAAAAATAGTACTACTACGCCCACAGAATTGTCACCAGCAGGCCAAGCTTTGAACGCCACATGGCTTGAATCTATCTGTTTCTTGCTGGATGCCATTTTCTGTTCCTGGCTGCCATTGCGATACCGACAAAGACACAAACAAGCTCCTCAAAAGCCAGATTAGTAAGTGTTCGAGAGTGGTACAGGCAGGGGTGGGCTTCAACAATTTTAGCAAGGGGTTCTCTGCCCAGTTGCTGGGTGGGAGTGGCCACGGTGGGCGTGGCCTAAGCCTCTTGTACCACGGCGGCAGGAGGGGGGCTTTTTGCCCTCCCCAGGCTCTGGAGGCTTTTCTTGAGCCTCTGGGAGGGTGAAAATGGCCTCCCCAGGCTCCAGAGGCTCTCTGAAGACCGGAAACAGGCCCATTTCCAGCCTTCCTGAACTTCCAGTAGGCTCCGCGCATGCCCTGCAATTACCTGCATCCAAAACGGGCCGCATGGGGACTCCTGGGAGGGGCGGGGTGGGCAGGGCCACCCAGAAGTGGGATTTGGGGGTTCTCTGAAGTGCACAGAATCTTAGCTAGAGGTTCTCCCGAACCCCTGCCAACCTCCTGCAGCCCACCCCTGGGTACAGGCCAATGCCATCTTTCTTGGGTTTACGCCCATTTTTGGAGGCACTCGATGTGCGCTGTTCTTCTAACTTCCTCCTTAATGCCTTTGCAATGATTTGCCTTGATGACTCCAAGTTTTGTCAAAAAAAACCCTAACAACTCTGCAGAAATTTTCAGAGGGGTGGGGGAGGGCGAAAAGTTACAACCGAACATCCGATTTTACGTCTGGGCTTTGTTTGGGGGAGCTGCTCACTCAAGGCTGCGGGGAAAGCAATAAAGCTAAGTGGCACTTTTTATTATTCCAAACCCCCACCCCCAATCCCACCCCCCTCCACCGAAAGAAATATGTCTAATGAATGTCTTATGTCTGAAACACTGGATAGGATTTATCAAAGGGAGTCAGTAATTACCAAATTGAGAGAATCATGAATCGCTTTTCTAAATTTGAAAAGCACATCAAGAATAGATCAGGAGCAGGCGAAATTAATAGTTACGGACTCATTTCCATAGAAATGGACTTATTAGCAAGCATGCCAGCTGCCTGAAATTATAAGGCCTTATCCTATCGCTTGGAAGGAATAATGGGCATGGGCACACATGGAGATTTCGGTTCTTTATCCCCGTCAAAGTTTTGTCTTCTTCTTTTTCTTCTTTTTCTTCTTCTTCTTCTTCTTTTTTTCAAAAGGACACTTGGATTCTGCTAAGTTTGCAGAAGAGGGAGGGTGGAGGAGGAGATCCGTGACTAGAAAAAAATGCTTTGCGAGACTTTTTTTTTTTTGAGTAGATGGAGCATGCTTTTGACCCAACACTCAGAGTAACAGGTTGGGTTTTTTTCCCTGTTTTGGTGGGTGGAGCTTCTGGAAGCCCATTTAGAATAACAGAGTTGGAAGGGACCTTGGAGGTCTTCTAGTCCAGAGGTCTGCAACCTTAAACACTCAAAGAGCCATTTGGACCCATTTCCCACAGAAAAGAAAACACCGGGAGCCACAAAACCCTTCCCATGCTTGACTATTTCTTAAGCGGCCACAGAATAGAATAGAATAGAATAGAATAGAATAGAATAGAATAGAATAGAATAGAATAGAATAGAATAGAATAGAATAGAATAGAATAGAATTCTTGATTGGCCAAGTGTGATTGGACACACAAGGAATTTGTCTTGGTGCATATGCTCTCAGTGTACATAAAATAAAAGATACATTCATCAAGAATCATAAGGTACAACACTTAATGATAGTCATTGGTTACAAATAAGCAATCAGGAAACAATATCAATATAAATCGTAAAGATACCAGCAACAAGGTTACAGTCATACAGTCATAAGTGGCAGGAGATGGGTGATGGGAATGATGAGAAGATGAGAAGATTGATAGTAGTGCAGACTTAGTAAATAGTTTGACAGTATTGAGGGAATTATTTGTTTAGCAGAGTGATGGCGTTCGGGAAAAAACTGTCCTTGTGTCTAGTTGTTCTGGTGTGCAGTGCTCTATAGCGTCGTTTTGAGGGTAGGAGTTTATGTCCAGGATGCGAGGGGTCTGTAGATATTTTCACAGCCCTCTTTTTGACTCCTGCAGTATACAGGTCCTCCACGGAAGGCAGGTTGGTAGCAATGGTTTTTTCTGCAATTCTAATTATCTTCTGAAGTCTGTGTCTGTCTTGTTGGGTTGCAGAACCAAACTAGCATATGTAGTCGAATTAAACGTTCTGTTTTCTTCTGAAACTTTTCTTTTCTTGGATTTATCCATGGTTGACCTACCGGGAGTTGAAAAGCTCAATAAATTGCGTGCTGGTGGGTGTCACACATTGGTGGTTGTGACTCATATTTTGAGTGACAGGGAGCTGCAGCAGAGGGGTGAAAGAGCCACATGCGGCTCCAGAGCCGCAGGTTGCTGACCTCTGTTCTAGTCCAACCCCCTGCCTAGGCAGAAAACCCTACACCACTTCAAACAAATGGTTACCCAACATCTTCTTAAAAACTTCCAGTGTTGTAGCATTTACAATGTCTGGAGGCAAGTTGTTCCACTGATTAATTGTTCTAACTGTCAGGAAATTTCTCCTTAGTTCTAGGTTGCTTCTCTCCTTGATGAGTTTCCACCTGTTGCTTCTTGTCCTGCCCTCAGGCGCTTTGGAGAATAGCTTGACTCCTTTTTCTTTGTGGCAAGCCCCTGAGATATTGGAACATTGCTATTTATTTGGAATATTTATTCTAGCTCAGAGAAAGCTCACAAAGTGTTTTACAATGGAACTATTTCTGCAAAGCAAGATTTGCATAATAAATGTAAAGGGATGACATGACAGTCTTCCAATATTTATGGGGCTGTCACAGAGAAAAGGGGGTTGACCTATTCTCCAAAGCACCAGAAGGCAAAACAAGAAGTAATGGATGGAAACTAATCAAGGAGAGAAGCAACCTAGAATAAGGAGAAATTTCCTGACAGTTAGACCAATTAATCAGTGGAACAACTTGCCTCCAGAAGTTGTGGGTGCTCCAATACTGGGGGTTTTTAAGAACAGATTGGACAACCATTTGTCTGAAATGGTATGGGATTCCATGCTTGAGCAGGAGGTTGGACTAGAAGACCTCCAAGATCCCTTCCAACCTGTTATTGTGTTATTCTGTTCTGTTATTCTGCTAAGAATTCTTTACTAGCTAGAAGGTATACATTGAAGCTGACAATTTTTCAGGCATTGTGCTGTTCTCGCAAGAGAAATCGAACATTGCATATGAGGTCGAAGTAGGGTTTTCTGAGAAGAAGGCAATAGAGAAAGGAAAAGAAACAGGACCATGGAGAGCACCAACTGAGTGAGATGTGCCCCTATTATACTGTAGAACAGGGGTCTCTAACCTTGGCAACTTTAAGACTTGTGGACTTTAACTTCCAGAATTCTGGGAGTTGAAGCCCACAGGTCTTAAAGTTGTAAATGTTGGAGACCCCTGCTGTAGAAGGAAGCTGTTGCTCAGTCTTTGGTGTCTCAGTTACCCTACTTGAGAAGTATCTGACTCCAGAAGTTGTCTGTTCTCAAGAGTGTGTGAATTGGCCTTAATGTGATTTGAATCTCGCATCAAGGTTCTGACCGATGAACCCAACCAAAGTAAGCACAGCTGAGACGATCCAATCTCTTAATACAAAACTTTATTGAGTACATCATTTCGATACCGATTGGGGCAAAACCAGATCTGGCTATTTCCCGTGCAAACCCAGGTTCTCACGCTTAGCATCTTGAGATCTGAAACCTAAGTTCTATCTCCCCCTCCCTTCCCCTCCCCTAGTTTGTTGCCAAGCTGACAATTGATAATACAGGTAGTCGCAACAGCAGAAAAGCGGGCTTGACACATCGATTCAATTGTTTTAAATGTTGACAATTGAATTGATCATTGAATTGAAATCAGCTTGCTGATTACATCCCGGAAGTTCATTTGATTCAGAGATGTGATTAAATTGAATTGAATCTCCACAGTTCATCTATATACAACTCCTCTGTCCTGAAGTTCAATTAGTTTTGTCAGTGGTGAAATCTGAACCGGTTTGCTATCGGTTCGCTGGCCGCTCAGTGAGCACCAACTGCACAGTACACGCCAGGGGTGAAATGTAAAATTTGTTACTACCGGTTCTGTGGGTGTGGCTTGGTGGTGGGGGGTAATGTGACTGGATGGGCATAGCCAAATTTTTTTTTAAAAGAAAACTTTTGAAAGCATTTTTTCTAATGCTTTGAAAAGCCTCTGCCGATCAGGCAACTCAGCTGGGATTGTCAGAGACTTTTCAAAGCATTTTTTTAACCACCTCTTTGGCCAAGAGGTTGCAGAAAAAAATGTTTTGCAAAGCCTCTGACGATCCCAGCTGAGCCACGCGATCATCAGAGGCTTTTTTTTTTACTTTTAAAAGCATTTTTTCGGCCAAAGAGGTTGTAGAAAAAATGCTTTTAAAAGTAAAAAAAAAAAAAAAGCCTCTGATGATCATGTGGCTCAGCTGGGCATGGTGGTAGGAGGAGGCACAGGGATTTTTGCTACCGGTTCTCCGAACCGCCCGCCGTCATCGCTACCGGATCGGGCGATCCAGTCCGAACCGGGAGCATTTCACCCCTGGTACATGCCAAAAGCAGGCTTGGGAAGGTAAGTAGAACAGTGTGTGTGGGGGGGGGAGGGGGGTCAGCTGTGCCGCATGATTTAGCTTCGCTATAAAGCAGGATTTCCTGCCTTCTAGCAAAGCTAAACCTTTTTTTTTTAAAAAAGTTTTTTATTTTTTAGACAAACAAACATTTAATACATCAATTATCTCTTCCCTGTGACATCTCGGTGTTATCTCCCAAAGTTTCTTTCTTCTTTTCTATATGTGTTATTTCTTCTATCTTGATCCTTGTCCAATCCATTATATAAATTCATTGCTAACATAATATTCTACTCATCACATATTTATGCATACTTATATAATTAATCATTTATATCTCTTCTCCAACTAGTGATGATGATGATGATGATGATGATGATGATGATGATGATAATAATAATAATAATAATAATAATAATAATAATAATAATAATAATAATATTTTATTTCTATACCACCCTTCTCCCGAAGGACTCAGGGCGGTGTACAGCCTATTTAAAAACACAAGACAAAACAGCAATTCAAATTTAAAATAATTAAATAAATTTGGCTCAGATTTAAAACCCCAGAAAATTTAAATACTCCAATTTAAAACTATTATGTTGATAGCCCGGCCTGGTGGAACAACAGGGTCTTCAGTGCGCAGCGAAACACCCGGAAGTCGGAGATCTTACATATTTCCGGGGGGCAGTTCGTTCCACAGGGTTGGGGCTCCCACAGAGAAGGCCCTCCCCCTGGGTGTCGCCACCCGACATAACTTGGCCGATGGCACCCGGAGGAGACCCTCTCTGTGGGAGCGAACTGGTCGGTGGGAGGCTATTGGTGGCAGAAGACGGTCTCGAAGGTACCCGGGTCCTATGCCATGGAGCGCTTTAAAGGTGGTAACCAACACCTTGAATCGCACCCGGAAGACCACTGGGAGCCAGTGCAGCTCGCGCAGGAGGGGTGTCACATGGGCACAACGGGTTGCGCCCATAACCACCGGCGCAGCCGCATTCTGGACCAGTTGGAGCCTCCGAGTGCTCTTCAAGGGGAGCCCCATGTAGAGAGCATTACAATAGTCCAACCGGGAAGTAACAAGGGCATGAGTGACCGTGCGCAGGGCGTCCCGGTCCAGAAAGGGCTGCAACTGGCGAATCAGGTGAACCTGATAAAAGGCCCCCCTGGCCACGGCCGTCATATGCTCTTCTAAAGACAGCCGCGCATCCAGGAGGACACCCAGATTGCGAGCCCTCTCCGTGGGGGGCAAAGATTCACCCCCAATAGTCAGCGATGGCACCTGCTGACTATATCGGGGCGCCGGAAGCCACAGCCACTCGGTCTTGGAGGGGTTGAGTCTGAGCCTGTTCCTCCCCATCCAGACCCGCATGGCCTCCAGGCAGCGAGACATCACATCAAGGGCATCGTTGGGGTGGTCTGGGGTGGAGATGTACAGCTGAGTATCATCAGCGTACAGATGGCACTTCACCCCAAAACCACGGATGATCTCACCCAGCGGCTTCACATAAATGTTGAACAGGAGGGGCGAGAGGACCGACCCTTGCGGCACTCCCCATGCGAGACGCCTCGAGGTCGACCTCTGTCCCCCTGCCAACACAAACTGCGAGCGGTCGGAGAGGAAGGAGGAGAACCACCGCAGAACTGTGCCCCCTATTCCTAACCCCCTCAATCGCTGCAGCATGATACCATGGTCGATGGTATCAAAAGCCGCTGAGAGATCTAATAGGACTAGGACAGAGGAGCAACCCCTGTCCCGAGCCCTCCAGAGATCATCCACCAATGCGACCAATGCCGTTTCTGTGCTGTACCCCTGCCTGAAGCCTGACTGGTACGGGTCTAGATAGATAGCTTCATCCAGGTGTTGGGGAAGTTGTCGTGCCACCACGCTCTCAACAACCTTCGCCACAAAATGAAGGTTGGAGACTGGACGATAGTTGGCTAATTCAGCCGGGTCCAGGGAAGGCTTCTTGAGGAGGGGCCTCACTACTGTCTCTTTCAAGGTGGCAGGAAAGGCACCCTCACTCAGAGAAGCACTTACAATCCCCTGGAGCCAGCCTCGTGTCACCTCCCGGGAGGCCAGTACCAACCAGGAGGGGCACGGGTCCAATAAACACGTGGCGGCACTAATCTTACCCAGAACCCTGTCCACATCCTCGGGAGTCACAGGATCAAACTCCTCCCAGATAACATTCACAAGACCTGCCCTCATCTCCTCCCGTGGACTCATCCAATCGGAGTCCAAGCCATCCCGAATCCGAGCGACTTTATCGTGCAGGAATTGCACAAAATCCTCAGCACGACCCTGCAAGGGATCTTCCCGCACTCCCCCCCGAAGAAGGGAGTGGGTCACCCTAAACAGGGCGGCTGGGCGGTTCTCTGCAGATGCGATAAGAGCGGAAAAATGGTTAGATTTTGCCGCTTTTATCGCCACTAGGTAGGTCTTGATATAAGACCTCACCTGTGTCCGGTCGGAATCGGATTGACTAGTCCTCCAAATGCTCTCTAGGCATCTTTTCCAACGCTTCATCTCTCTCAGCTCCTCAGAGAACCAAGGAGCAAATTGAGATCGGTATCAGGTCAGAGGCCACAAATTATGACCACATAATTCCATATTTTAAAATATTCGGAGTCTTCTCTATTCTTAATCGTCGAAGTTAATCTATTCATTTCTGCACAATCTAAAATTTTTTTTATTACTTCTTCTTCCAAAGGTATTTTCTCTGCTTTCCAATTTTGTGCATAGACAATCCTTGCAGCTGTACTATCAAATAAACATTTTCCTTGCTAATTTTTTCAAGGAGGATACCCAATAGGAACAGCTCTGGTTTAAATTCAATAGGTTGCTGTATCATTTCCTCCAACCAAATCTTAATTTTATTCCAATAATTTTTAGCTTCCGGACATGTCCACCATATATGATAATATGGTCCTGGTAGTTGATGACACTTCCAACATTTCAGCAAAGCTAAACCACGTGGCACAGCTGATTGTCGGAAATACCAATTTGGAGGAACTGATAGCTTTTTTTAACTACTGATTCACCCGAACTGGTAGTTTTTATCACTACCGGTTTGCCTGAACCGGAATGAACTGGTAGCATTTCATCCCTGGGTTCTGTAGATTGGATTGGTTGGCCTTTTCCTTGTTTTTGCTGCTGGATTTTCTCCCTCGTATGGTAGATGCTTCATTTGGCCGTTTCGTTGACTTAGGGGCAGTTTGGAGAGAAATAACAGGTTCCTGTTCTTTTTTCCTCTGCTCCGGTCAACCAAAGAAGATCATTTTCATCCTTTGTTCCTCTGACATACGCCAGGATAGCTCCGAACACACACTTTTAGCTTTTTGTGGATTGTAATAACATCTTTACTGGCATAAGAAGCTTTTCCCTGTATGCCATTTTTCACCTTCTTTGAACAGCAAAATGAAGGCAATTCTGTTTTCCCCCAATTTTTCCTTCTCTGGGTCATTCTCGAATTCAGGGGTTTTGCTGAGCTCCCAAACAAGCTGGTAATAGGCCTGACTTGAATTGACAGTTAATTACCTACCAAGCCAGAGATGGAAGAAGCCATCATTCTTAATACTCTAGGAAGGACCTGAGTCAAGGGGTGATGGTTAGAGCTAAGGAGCCATTAAAAACAAACTAAGCTGCAAGAGGGAAAGATAGAGAGGGAAGAATGAGGGAAGGGAGGGAGGAACGAAGGAAGAAGAAGAAAGAGAGAAGGAAGGAAGGAGGACATAGAGCACAAGAAGGAAGGAAGAAGAGAGAAAAAATGAAGGAAAGAATGGAGCATGAGGAAGGAAGGAAGGAAGGAAGGAAGGAAGGAAGGAAGGAAGAAAGGAAGGAAGGAAGGAGGAGGGAGAGGAAAAATGAAGGAAAGAATGGAGCACGAGGAAGGAAGAGAATGAAGAGGAAAAGAAGGAAAAGAGGGAGATAGAAGAAAGAAGGAAAGAAGGAATGGAGTGGAAGGAAGGAAGGAAGTTTAAGAACTTTTTAGTACTTGTTTTTTATAGCCACAATCTGGAAAACTATATGGAACAAAGATCACAAATTGATGTTTGTGTGTTGTGGTTGGGGGACGTTGTGTCCCAGTTCCTGAGCACTTGGGCTAAATGATTTGTCTGCAGAATAGATGGATGGAAGAACTCTCCCCATCTGTTCTTCAGTGGCCAAGGTTTCTCTTCCTAGGCCAGCTCAATCTGTAAAGCACGTCTCTGGTTTAAAACAGAAGGGCAAGGTAGTTATTCTCTAACACAATATCTAATTAGCAGGGAATTGTTCTGAGAGGTGCAAACAGCATTTTCCCCTTTCCTGGCAGTAGGAGGGGGGGAGAGAAAGGGAGAGAGGGGGAGAGAGGGAGAGAGAGAAAGAGACAGAAAGAGGGGGAGAGAGGGAGAGGGAGAGAAAGATAGGGAGAGAGGGGGGAGAGAAGGAGAGAGAGGGGGGAAGAGAGGGAGAGAGAGAAAGAGAGAGACAGAAAGGGGGAGAGAGGGAGAGGGAGAGAAAGAGGGGGAGAGAGGGAGGGAGAGAGAAAGAGAGAGGGGGAGAGGGAGGAAGGGAGGGAGGGGGGGGGAGAGAGAAATGAGAGGGAGAGAGGGAGAGGGAGAAAAATGAGAGAGAGAGAGAGAGAGAGAGAGAGGGGGAGAGAGAAATGAGAGAGGGGGAGAGAGAGGGAGTGGGGAGAGAGAAATGATAGAGGGGGAGAGAGGGAGAGAGAAAGAAATGAGAGGGGGAGAGAGGGAGAGAAAGAGAGGGTGAGAGAGCGAGAGAAAGAGAGAGAAAGAGAGAGGGGGAGAGGGAGGGAGGGGGAGAGAAATAGAGAGGGACAGAGGGACAGAGGGACAGAAAGAGGGGGAGAGGGAGAGGGAGGGAGGAGGAGAGAGAAATGAGAGAGGGGGAGAGGGAGGGAGGGGGAGAGAAATAGAGAGGGAGAGAGGGAGAGAGAGAAAGAGAGAGGGGGAGAGAGAGAGGGAGAGAAGAGGAGAGAAATGAGAGAGGGGGAGAGAGGGAGAGAGAGAGAAAGAGAGAGGTGGGAGGGAAAGAAAGAGATTAGAACAAAAAAGCTGCACTAATTTCTCTCTCTCTGAATGCTTTTTCTCCTGATCTGGATCGCTTTGTACGCTGTTGGGAACGGCATGTGATTTCAACTCTCTTCTGTGTCGTGGCTGAGCTTATGGATGTTTCCCTTGAAAAGAAAAAGTAACAGGGGAGCATCCTGAACACCGAGTGTCTATTTGAATTGAGGCCTGGGACGGGAGGAGAACTCCTGGAATATTTCATTCTCCAAAATCTGGGAATTCTACATAATGACTCCTTCTGGTTGATGATGTTCTACCAAGTCCGCGTCAACTCATAGATGGACTTTCTCCAGGATAATCTGTCTCTTCGGATCTTCTGGTGGAGAACACCTCACCTCTAATTTTCTTTGTTCTAGACCAGGAATGGCTAACCTTTTTTTCCTCAGGTGGCAAAAGCATGCGCGTGCGTGCCCACACCCATAATGCAATGCCCCTCCTGCATGCCCCGCCCCTTTGCACATGCTCACGCAAGCCCCGCTCCCCTCCCCCCACACATGCGCACGCGACCCCTCATTTTGGCGTCACATCCCAAAACAGTGCTGGGGGAGGGGGAAGCCTTGCCTCCCAAAACAGCACTGGGAGGGGAATCTCCGGAGATCTGGGAAGGCACGGGCAGCAGAAAGTGAGGAGAAAGGTAGCCCCCCCGCATGCGCACGTGTCTCCCACTTGCAGGGCAGAGACCCAAAGATCAGCTGTCTGGCGGGAAGCACACGCCCGTGCGCAGTGGAGCTGAGCTGGGCGACAGCTCGCGTGCCCGCAGAGAGGGCTCCGCATGCCACCTGTGGCACGCGTGCCATAGGTTCGCCATCACGGTTATAGACTCTTGAATTTGCCACTATAATAACCAGAGAGATTACTTTTATATTTCTTGTTTTTCTCCTAATTGCATTTCTATAACCATCATTTTGGGGAGCTTAAGTTTGAATTTTTTTTCTTCCTTTTCTCCACATCATAGCCAATAATAATAACAACAATGTATCAACCATTAGCACCAGTCACTCGTATTTGTGACACATTTTTAAATGTTCAGTTGACTGAGTTTCATGTTTAATGAATAAAAGAGATAATAATAAAATAAATAAATAAATGGGCCTTTTATAAAATTCAGTCTCGTGAACCGCGAGATGGGTGGCAGATCAAATTAGATCGACAGACAAACAGACAAATAGATGACAGATAGGTAGACAGATTGTTGATAAATATAAATAGGTAGAAAATAGATAGATAGAAGAATGATAGATAGATAGACAGACAGACAGACAGACAGACAGACAGATGGTTGATAAATATAAATAGGTAGAAAATAGATAGATAGAAGAATGATAGATAGATAGATAGATAGATAGATAGATAGATAGATAGATAGATGATAGATAGATAGATAGACAGACAGACAGATGGTTGATAGATATAAATAGGTAGAAAATAGATAGGTGAATGATAGATAGATAGATAGATAGATAGATAGATAGATAGATAGACAGATAGAAGAAAGAAAGAAAGAAAGAAAGAAAGAAAGAAAGAAAGAAAGAAAGAAAGAGAAACAAGTCCTACCCGAAATTCCTAATGTCACCTTCTGTTTCTTTTTCTCCCTCCCAGGATCAACATAACTTCTTACGAAATCTTTCAAATGGATTTTGAAATCGACAACAGCAGTGAGTTGGCTGGAGCCCAGCAAATTACCTGGCAGGTCGAGTACCCTCGAGATGTGGCCGCGAGTGAGCTGGTGGTCTCCGAGATCTTTGTCAGCCAATCCGTGTTCCTGGGAATTGTTCCACTTGCGATGGTAAGAGTTTTGTTTTCAATAAAGTTTCCTTGTTAAGTTTCTGCCAATTTCCTTTCTAATGAGGCTACCTAGTTAGGAAATGAAACCAATTGTAAGCTTACAGGGACAGAATCTCAAAAGGGGGAATTTCTTCATGGTTGGATCTCAGTATTATCAGACCCAACTGGCCAGACTAACGACAGCAACAACAACAACAACAACAACAACAACAACAACAACAACAACAACAACAACAACAACAACAACAACAGTGATATGTTCCAATCTTTGGTCTTCAGGAAAAAAGTGGTTGTAAGTCAAATTAGACTCCTGGTCCATTTCATTTGGCACTTCGGACCTAGAGGCAGATTAGATATCCCCGCAAATGGATCTTCTTGGACAACCAGGAAGATTTATGTGTCAAAGTTCCAATGGGTGTCCTAATTAAATCATGAGCCTCGAGCCAAGCTTCAAAAGAAATCCAGTTATTTATTAGGAGCTTCATCTCAGCACATTCCCAAGTGAAGCCAGCTCTGACTTTAATTTATGCCCCAATCATGACCCTGTTTCCCCTCTCCCCCCAGGGTGTGTCATCAATCACATTCTCCAATGGAGCAATTTCCCAGGTTGTAGAAGTCACTCCCCTCGGGGTGCTGTGGGTAACCCTGAGATACAGCCTTGAGAGAGATAAGTCTGGAATGTATATCTGTCTTTGGCTGCTGTGCTGTTTCGTTGGTTCCCCCCTGCCCTTGCTTATGGCAACTCGAGAGCAGGGCCAGGGATGCTTTGTGAGTTGATATCATGAGCCTTTCATTCCCTCAACATTGTTCCTCTAGAAACAGAGAACTTCTTTTTTTTTTAATCAAGTTTTATTGGTTTTTCCCACCCCACATTCACCTGCATATTTTATGAAGTATGAGAGTATTGGCCATATCATAACTTATACAATTTATGTTATTCAAATATATTTTACTCAGTTACCATTTTTGCCAAAATCTTCTTTTTCCATTTTTATAATCATATCTTAAAAATGTATGCTTATTTGTATAAATAACATCTTTATTCGCCCTCAAATTCTAATTTCTCTGTTTTTACTCATATTTATTCTTTTTTATTTTTTAATAATTTATTTTTTATCCAAGTGCATTTACACATGTTCAGGGTTGCCTTTCTACCATTTCAGCTTTTTTATTGTACAGCAATCTTTCTTCTCAATCTCTTCCATCTCCCTCCCTTCTTTCCTTCCTACTTTCTTCTTCCCTCCTCTCCTACTCCTTCTCTACTTCCCCTTCCTTTCTCCCTCTCCTCCTCTCTTTCTCCCTCTCTAACCCTCTCTCCTACTCTTATTTCCCTTCCCTTCCTCCCTCTCCTCTTTCCTTTCTTCCCATCTGAGACAACGTTGTTCCTCTAGAGACAGAGAACTTCTTGAAGATGAGGAACGTCAAAAGGAGGCATTCTTGTGACCCAGCACCATTTCCACAATGTCGGGCAGGCATCCTACAGGCGAATGGATAGATGTTGTGAGAAGCAAGTTGCAGTAGGGTTTCTACTGAAGGATTAAACCAAGCATAATGAAATGAGTTTTATTAGAGATCAGCGTGGAAGTGAGAACCTGGCTTCCCATGACTTTGTAAGATAGAAAATTGGCCCTGTTATCTACACATTTAATTATCTTTCTGGAGAAGCAAGTCCTTTTGGCCGAGTCATCATCCATAATGTAGTCAGTGGGTTCTTTGCTGCTTTGTAGAAGGAGAGAGAAACTGGTTTTTTAAGTGTTCCTGACAGTCTGGATTCCTCACCTCACTTGCTTATTTTATTAAGCCCAATGAAAATGAATTGCCGTTCCATTTTGGGACCATTAGACCTCACATGTTAATCTGCGCACCAGATGTTGAAAGAATCAATTATTAGGGACAGTTGGCTGCCAAGAAAGAGAAGCAATGAAGTTGCCCAGGAACAGAGCAACAGATGTTGCCATCTCAAGCAAGGGTTGGTGTGCCAGCAAATGCTAATTGTCACCCGAACAAATGCAGCCACTTGTATTCCAGAAGAGTCAAGTGCAGAGTTTCCTCAAAGTCTCTTCAACTTGGCATCAGGCTCTTCAAACATCAAGTGGCAGAATAACAGAGTTGGAAGGGACCTTGGAGGTCTTCTCGTCCAACCCCCTGCTCAAGCAGGAGACCCCCATACCATTCCAGACAAATGGTCATTAATCTCTCCTTAAATGCCTCCAGTGATGGAGGCATCTGCAGGTTTTCAACCAGTTAATTGTTCTCACTGTCAAGAAATGTCTCCTTAGTTCTAGGCTGGCCCTTTTCCTTGATCAGTTTGTTTCTTCTTTGTTGCTTTTTTTTTTTTTTGGTATTTTTTGAAATATATATTTTTATTTATTATATATAAATATTTTAAAAATATTGTCTTGCTTTCTTGTACTTTGGGAAATTGCTTGTCCCCTGCTTCTTTGTGGCAGCTCCTCAAATATTGAAACACTGCTATCATGTCCTCTGTAGTCCTTCTTTTCATTAAACTAGACGTACCCAATTCCTGCAACCGTTCTTCATATGCTTTAGCCTCCAGTCCCCTAATCATCTTTGTTACTTTGGCACTGTTAGAACAGTTCAGGGTGTGAAGATGGGTTGTTTCTGGTCCATATACTGTGTTTCCCTGAAAATAAGACTGGGTCTTATATTAATTTTTGCTCCAAAAGACTCATTAGGGCTTATTTTCTGGTTAGGTCTTATTTGGGGGGAAATACGGTACTAAAGGCATCCATCTGGCTGACCATCTTAACTGGGGCTTATTTTGGGAGGTAAGGCTTATATTACGAGCATCCTGAAAAATCATGCTAGGGCTTATTTTCCAGTTGGGTCTTATTTTTGGGGAAACAGGGTAGTTCAAACAAAACCTTGAGTTGTTGGTGCAGAGAATTTAACCTGGGACCTGCTGCCTACAAAGTGAGAGATCGAATCACTGCGCTAAAACATTGTTCCATCTAGTCGGCTGTTCTCCAACTTTCCAGCTGGCATTTGAAAAGTCTTCCATTCAAAAACTTCCATCAAGCTTTGTGTCAGAGGCCAGAAGGAACCAAGTTGATACAAAAGAAATAAATAAATTCCAGAAATTAGAAATAAGTAATACTTGTTGAAAGATTGTAGCAACCCGATGCCTGAAATTTCAGCTCCTGTTGTGTGTTGCAATGGAGAATCTCCACCGAGCAATAATATTGTGTTGTTTGGCTGCCTCTTTTGAGCTGGCCAGTCTGCCTCCATCTCTCCTTTGTTTTTGAAACTGTCAGATCTCCCATCCTGCTGTTTTTCCACCACCTGTTTGTGAAATTAACTCTCACATCTGCGGTTGGGCTGAATCCTGACAGAAATAGCTCGACCGCAGAATAAAGAGACAGAGTTGGCCAGCCAAGAGTTTGCAGCTCAGTGGGCTGCCTCCTGCCGGATACTTACATGCCATTATTAACACACTAAGCATTTTCCCAATCTTCTTAGCGTGGGGCCAACATACGATCAGTTCCCAAGGAGTTGCAATATCCCAGCCTAGCAATTATCCCATAGACTGCAAAAGGCAATTTTGTGCTCGATGTTTCAGTGCAGCCAATAAGATTTCTTGACTTATTTTTAGAAGTCATGTTGACAGTCAGCCTCAGTCGGCGTAAAATCCATGGTTTCAGGACAGAGGAATGGGACGAAGCTGTACTTCTGCCCAAAGTGGGAGGAGCAGACACACCTGTGTTTATGTTCTGACCTAGACTTCCCAAGAGCCTGAAGCAGACTCCTCGTCCCGAAAAAAACCCTTTTTTATTAAGTTACTGTGAATTCCTCTCATTCACATCCAGCAAAGTCTTTCAAGGGAGAATTTACAGTCACAGACTTTATCTGGCTTGGAGAGTGGCCTGGCCGATATCTTCAAAACTTGGCAAGGAGTCACAAACCAATTAAGCGAACTAATTGTCTCCTGCAAACTCCCCTCCCCTTTCACTCCTCTTTATTCCCTATTGGAGGGGCCATCCACCATCCACCTGTGGCTTTACTCCTGAGTCGACCCTTGTTCCTTAGCTGTTCCCTTCTCCTGGCAGCTCTGCGCATGCGCACATCGGGAACAGGCTCCAGCTGTTCTTCTGCCCCACTGATGTCCGACTCCGAAGGCAGCTGACAACTGTCAGATGGCCCTGGCCCCGTCTCTGCCTCTGATGCAGAGCACTCATCAGAACCTTCCCCAGACTCCAGGACTTGGCCCATGTTCCTCCCCAACCTCCTCACTGTCTGAGTATGCCACCAGCTCCGCTGGTGGGCCACAACAGTTTAAGGTGTTCCTGGCAAGTGTGTTATGCACACTCACGAAGCACCGTTTGTGCTCCAGGTCTGGATTTCTACATTCATGTTGCATGTCGGTTTCGCTGGATGCACCTAACATCCATGATTGCTGTTGGAGACTTTCCTGGCTGGCTTCTGACAAGGAAAATCGAGGGGAGAAGCTTGATGCATGCACAATTCACTTAACCCTGGCAAAAAGGGTCGTAAAATCAGGCAATGCCCATTTTGCTTAGGGAAATTAGAGGAATTCTTGTCCTTGTGGTCGTATGTCGAAGCCGACCCGTCCTCCATAAATCTTTTCATCCCTGTCTTTGCAAAACCCTGTTTTCCCCCTACAAAAACACGCTCTTCCTTTTGAGTAATGGTGGGCTAATATTGTGAATCACTTCGAACCGTGGATGTTCTTATGTACTCCAGTAAGGTTTCTTTTTAAATGGGAAATTGAATAATGGTATTTCTGCCCCTCTCCCTCCACTCCATTCTCAGCTGCCCAAAGGCTGAACTGCTGACAAGAACAACCAGGAAAAATGGCCCTTAAAAGAAGCCGCCTTCGATAACTCAAGCTTTGAAAGGGGGAAAAAAGAATTTGCTGAGTACATCAATTTCAGCATATTTGGGCAGAAGTAGCCAAAATGCTTCCAGGTATCGCTGTTCAGGGGGTAATGCAACCCCTGGAGGATATTTTTCACTGATGATATATAGACAGAGTGAGTATGAAAACGGGTTAGTAGCTCTGGCCGGCTTTGGCCCAAAAAAAGCTGAGAAATTTCTACTGCTCAGGGAAGAGTTGTTTTCATTTCTGCCAACGTTCCTAATCCCAACATTTCTCTCTCTCTCTCTTTGTTTTATTCAGTTTATTCAAAATGGTATAATTTTGCATCTTTTTCATATCTTGTCCATATTTGCATATGCGTATACCACTCCATCTCAGTCCCTTATTCTTCCAATTCTTGCTTCCCTTTCAATTCCCCCTTGTCTGTTAATAAATCTTCGTATCTAACAATATTTCTAAAATTGATGATATTTGGGTGCATTAGTGCTTCCATTGATGATAACCATATCGGTATTTTCAAATAATATTTATCTCTAACTTTCTCCCACACCGCTAACAATCCATTTCTTATATAATGTCTACTTCTACTATGGTAGAAGTAAGATGCATATGTACTTTCATAGACATTGTATAAGTTTATTCAAAATGGGAGAAAGGATGATTTAGGCATGTTCATAGCTTATCCCTGGCCCCATTGGGGAACAATGGGGAAAAGAGCCTTGGTGGCGCAGCAGACTAAAGCACTGTTAAGTAGCACCAGCTGCCTGCAATTACTGCAAGTTCAAATCTCACCAGGCTCAAGATTGACTCAGCCTTTCATCCTTCCGAGGTAGGTAAAATGAGGACCCGGATTGTGGGGGCAATAAGCTGACTTTGTATAAAAAAGAACACTGCGTAGGGGCCCCCAAAAAGCCCTACTAAGCAGGTATATACAAAAGTATGAAGGCTATTGCTTAACGCATTGTAAGCCGCCCTGAGTCTCCGGAAAAGGGTGGCATATAAATTGAACCAATAAATAAATAAATAAACAACAGGAATATGGGAATATGTCTCCTTTTTCAAAGATTCTTTCCAAGACTTCTTTCTAAGAGTCCAAACCCTGTTCCTTTGTAACACAGATGATGTTACCTAATTGGGGTGTGAAACGTCTGCAGAAAACAGCCAAGTTTAGACAGCACCAAAGATTCCACAGTCCTTCTCCTTCTCCTTCTCTTTCTCCTTCATCCTTTCCTCCTCCTCCTCCTGAAACTCAACTCCCTTCTAGCACTGATTTTGTTCCCTAGTTGGGTCATGAAACATCTACAAGAAAATAACCAAGGATCCCACAGGCTACCTCCTTCTCCTCTTCCTCCTCTCCTTCTTCATCTCTTCCAAGTATCTCACAGGCCTCCTCCTCTTCCTCCTCCTCTCTGCCAACCCCACTCCCTTCTATCACTGATAATATTTATTTATTTATTTATTTATTTATTTATTTATTTATTTATTTATTTATTTATTTATTTATTTATTTATTATATTTCTATACCGCCTTTCTCCCGTAGGACACAAGGCGGTGTACAGTCAAGAAAAATATAGACACACAAACATCATAAAATTGCTAATTAAAATTATTACTTAGTTTGGTCAATCAAATAAAACCCAGAATTAGATAATATTTAAAAAATCATTCACATATTCGTATGTTTAGCCCCGCCTGTTGGAACATCAGGGTCTTGAGGGCACGGCGGAAAGCACGGAGATCAGGGATATTCCGTATCTCCGGGGGCAGTTCATTCCAAAGGGTTGGAGCCCTCACAGAGAAGGCCCTCCCCCTGGGAGTTGCCAGTTGGCATAATTTGACTGACGGTACCCTGTGTAGTCCCTCCCTGTGAGAACGAACTGGTCGGTGGGAGGCTATTGGTGGCAAAAGACGGTCTCGTAGGTACCCAGGTCCTAAGCCATGGAGCGCTTTAAAGGTAATAATATAATATCCCCTAGTTGGGTAATGAAACGTCCAATGTCAGGCCTGGAAGCCATCTTTTGCATTGGGCCTTCAGGCCTGCCACATTTAGTGTTGTGGGAAACTGGGAGGGGGGATTATGGAGCATGGGTGATATATAGCCATAATAACATTACTTTCTCAGGGAGTCAAAGACATCTTGCCCTGCACCTGGGAGGTTGGAAGTGGGAGGCATTTCCAGTTGGGACAATGCATTGATTGGACCATGTGATGGACATGTGGATGCTGGGCAGGGACTTGGACTTTCCTTTGGGTGGGGAAAACTTGGAAGCTTTCAGATTCGGGTTTTCCCAAATGTGCCAATATGACATCTCTAATAAAATGGAACTTTGAGGAACTTCAAGCCTCGGAGTCTTCTTTCATTGGGGGTGTTACTTGGAACCCTGACAACCAAGCTCAGAGAGCACCAAGGATCCCACAGTTCAACACGGAGCTACAAATATTCTCTTCTATCAGTCTTTCCAAGCCTGTTTATCAAGGCTCTCTCTCTCTCTCTCTCTCTCTCTCTCTCTCTCTCTCTCTCTCATTCTCTCTCTCTCTTTTTCTCCCTCTCTCTCTGAAGCATTGCCCCACCCTCAATTCTCTCTCTCTCTCGAGGCACCAGCCCAGATTCTCATTTGATGCACTGTCTAGCCTCAGATCGGTGAGTTCATCATATCTAATTTCCCCCGGGCCCATCCTTACCCAACCGGTCGGGAAAAGTTTATCTTGCTTTCGGTCCTCTTAATGACTTTGTGCGACTTTGCATCTGATTGGGTTGGTCAGCCCATAAACCGAATATGATTACCGGGCTCCATCGGGGCCTCTGAAGGGAGCCGCGAACCAAATGAGGTCGTGATGCAAACCCCACAACTCCTCTACTCGCCTGCGTAAATCCTCGTTTTGAGCCAATTTTGGCTGGCTGACCTTCTTACGGAGGGCTGTCCTTTCGACTGGCTAAGCTACCCTTTGTTCTAGTGCTACCTCGGCCTGAAAATTATTTCTGTTATATTAGAGACGCTCCAGTCCCTTAATAAAACAAAATGAGCAGTCAAAAGGAAAAAAAAAAAAGGGGGGGAGAGAAAAACCTCATTTAAGTGCCCAAACTTTAGCTCTTCTCCTCTCCCCCCCCACACCCCATCAAGTATTTGCACTTCTTAACAGTTGGCTGAGAGTTTGGCTGGTGCTGTGTTGATCATATTTCTCCCTACGCAATTTTTGGACAGTTGCTTTTAGTTTTATTGCCAATTAGCTTGGCATTCCACGTCTGTGGCTCAGCTACAAAGGGCAGGAATCTGAACCCGAGGTCTCGTCAAAAGGGTATTATTTGTAAACCGGCAAAAAAATTGCAGATATTACGACATTGTGGTGTATTAAATCTGGTTGGAAAATAACAGACCAGACTGTAAAAATGACAATTCTGTCTTATCTGCGACAGTGTGTAAACCTTATTAGCAAGGGCTAATTGTCTCCCTCTGCATTTCAGAATTAAAGGATCAAAAGAACCGTTTCTCCATTATTACATTTTTTGAATGCACCGCACTCACGTAAAACAAAAGCTACGTATATGGGGAAATGCCAATATTGATTTGTGCAGAGATTTTTATAGGAAGTGTTAGAGAGCCTCTGATACGGATTCATATAAACTGTAATAGCTATTCATTTAAACCAGCCCGTACTAATAAAAGAGAATATTTGTAGCTCAGGGTTGAAATGAGGGGTTCTTTGGTGTTGTCTGAATTTTGTCTGGCTGTTTCCTTGCAGGTGTTTCATGACCCAACTAGGTAACTTCATCAGTGCTAGAAGGGAGTGGGGTTTGTGGAGAGGAAGGAGAGGAGGAGGAGGAAAAGGAGAAGGAGAAAGAAGAGGAGGGAAAGGACTGTGGGGTCCTTGGTGCTCTCTGAGCTTGCTTGTTTTCTTGCCGGCGTTTCATGACTAGAGAACTAGAGAATTAGAACTAGAGAACATCATCAGTGCTAGAAGGGAGCAGGGATATGTCAGGATAATGAAGATTTAAAGCTGACCAGCCGCTTTAAGGCTGTGGACTAGGATGATGGACTGAGGATGAGTCAGCAGGGTTATTGCCGCTTTAAGAAGCTGTCTATATAAGGGAGGCCATGAGAGGGCATCTCTCTCTCTCTCTCTCTCTCTCTCTCTCTCTCTCTCTCTCTCTCTCTCTCTCTCTCCTCGTGTATCACTCTCCTCGTTGTGTTCTGTCTGCATTGTAGATCTCTGTGTAGAGTTGAAGATTGCTTGCTTGCCTGGTATGTGCCTACCACGTGTCTGTCTGTATGTTGTGGCTCTGTTAGCGGAGCCTGTGTCATCGTCAGGAGAGGACTCCGAGAGTGAAGGGGAGGAGTTGGCAAGGCCTCCCTCTCCAGGACCCTCCTCACTGGCAATGCCTTCGGTGTCCGCCGAAGGGCAAGAGATAGGGCCAGGGCCAAGCACGTCCACGCAGCCACAGATGGACAGTGATGAGGGTAATGAGTTTTGGCTGGACCCACGCCAGCATTGCAGAGATAAGCGCGTGCAACAGAAGAAAGGGCGTGCCCAAGATTAGGCTGAGTCACTGGACCATACCCCACAGGATATAAAAGGGAGCGTGGTGGCCAGTCAAACCTTGTGACGAACAAAGCTGAAAGCTTCCATGCCATTCTGCATTGCCGGACTTTTGCTTTAAGACTGGATTATCTTTGGACTTGATTGTAATTATTGAGCTGCTTTCCTTTGATGTATCAGAAGTGGGGAGAAGTTATCTCTCCTCTTTGTAAATAATAAACTCTTGGCAGGCAGCCACTAGGTTGTTGCCAAGTTCCGTTATCATAAGGAAAAGGATTTTGCCGGCTGGTTTGGTCTTTAACTCCTGAACGTCTGTTGGTGTATGTGCGTGGGGTTGGGGACAGAACACTGTATATAGAAGTCTTGTATATAAACCACTGTTTGTAATGACAAAACCTCTCTGTCCTGTATTTTGCTCCTGGGTTGTCTCAAAATAGTAGTCACGCTGTAAACACTCTGACAAGATAAATCTGATAGCACTGATGATATCCCCTAGCTGGGTAACAAAACCTCTGCAAGAAAACCACCAAGCTCAGAAAATATCAAGAACCCCACAGTTCCCCTCCTCCTCTCCGTAAACTCCATATAAAAGACTAAGATAAACAAGAACAAGTATATTAGGCAAAGAGAGGTTATTAAGAAGGCAACCAACTCAATAATTCCACGGTCCCTCAAGGTGCCCAGGTCTAATGGTACAACCAAGTTTTAAGAGACTTTGAGAAGGTCAAAAGTGAAGTAACCAGCCTTACTTCAGGGGTAAGGATGTTCTACAAAGTGGGGGTCACAGCACAGAAGACCCACCAATTGAGGCCTCCAAATATAGCTCTTATACCACTTTATAATGCCTTGGTAAGGCCACACTTGGAATCCTGCATCCAGTTTTGGTCACCACGATGTAAAAAAGATGTGGAGACTCTAGAAAGAGTGCAGAGAAGAGCAACAAAGATGATTAGGGGATTGGAGGCTGAAACATATGAAGAACGGTTGCAGGAACTGGGCATGTCTAGTTTGATGAAGAGAAGGACCAGGGGAAACATGATAACAGTGTTCCAATATCTCAGGGGTTGCCCCAAAGAAGAGGGAGTCAAGCTATTCTCCAAAGCACCTGAGAGGAGGACAAGAAGCAATGGATGGAAACTAATCAATGAGATATCCAGACCAGAAATAAAGAGAAATTTCCTGACAGTGAGAACAATTAATCAGTGGAACAACTTGCCTCCAGAAGTTGTGAATGCTCCACACTGGAAGTTTTTAAGAAGATGTTGGATAACCATTTGTCTGAAATGGTGTAGGGTTTCCTTTCTAAACGGGGTTGGACTAGAAGACCTCCAAGGTCCCTTCCAACTCTTCTCTTCTCTTCTCTTCTCTTCTCTTCTCTTCTCTTCTCTTCTCTTCTCTTCTCTTCTCTTCTCTTCTCTTCTCTTCTCTTCTCTTCTCTTCTCTTCCCTTCCCTTCCCTTCCCTTCCCTTCCCTTCCCTTCCCTTCCCTTCCCTTCCCTTCCCTTCCCCTCCACTCCACTCCACTCCACTCCACTCCACTCCACTCTACTCTATTCTACTCTAGAACCCTCAGCAAGTCCTTTCTGCTGGATCTAGGGGGACAGGTCGACGTCATCAAGGAGACATGGTCAAATAATAATCATTATAATAATTATTATAATAATAGTCAAATCACTCATGTCATGTAGGGCTTTAATTCAAAACCAGCACCTTGAACTGCATCTGGAAACAAACTGCTTTGTTCCTAATGCATTCACAAAAGACTTGGGGATGGGGATGGATCCAGATGTGGAGCAGCAATTGGGCATATGGGAAAATATCAGGGGTCGGGATTCATGCTAGTCTCAAGGAAAGAAGATTTACATCCTCCAAATAGATAGTTTGGAACCATTCCCCATATTATTTTTTTTTTGGTACGTGCCAAAATTTCAGAACAGTCACCTTCGAAATCATTAAGATGCCAAATACAATTATCTTAAAACTATCAGAGCAGCTGTTCGAACATATTGGTCCAGTTGAGAGCTTTCCCCATCCAGGGTCTTCAAACAGCAGCCCAAGGTTAATGTCTCTAATGCCTTATTCATTTATCAATTTTTTTGAGGTGTGTGTGTGTGTCTAGGGGAGATGTAGATTTTGTTCTTTTAAAGCATCCTATCCCTCATATGGGGGATGCAGTGGCTCAGTGGCTAAGACGCTGAGCTTGTCAATCGAAAGGTCGGTAGTTCGGCGGTTCGAATCCCTAGTGCCGCGTAATAGGGTGAGCTCCTGTGACTTGTCCCAGCTTCTGCCAACCTAGCAGTTCGAAAGCACATTAAAAAATGCAAGTAGAAAAATAGGGACCACCTTTGGTGGGAAGGGAACAGCATTCCGTGCGCCTTTGGCGTTGAGTCATGCCGGTCACATGACCATGGAGACGTCTTCAGACAGCGCTGGCTCTTCGGCTTTGAAACAGAGATGAGCAGCGCTCCCTAGAGTCAGGAACGACTAGCACATATGTGCAATGGGAACCTTTACCTTTATCCCCCATATGCTCTTGGCAAGCTCAGAAACTGGTGATAAAATTAACGGAATGAATGCAGAAGTCCTGGAAACCTTTCATAGGATCATAGGGCTGGAAGGGACTTTGGCGGTCTTCTAGTCCAGCCACCCCTGGAAACCTGATTCCATCTGGGACAAAGGGCTATCCAGTCTTTTCTTGAAGACCATCCGTGATGGAGCACCCACAACTCTGGGAGGCAATCTGTCCCATTTGATTAATTGTTCACGCTGTCAAGAAATCCGTTCTTAGCTCCTTTAATACTTTAGCCTAAGGCTTGTTTCTCCAGACTTGTCACCAGTGTTGGGAGTCAAATAATTTAACAACTGGTTCGCTGCCCTAATGACTGCTAGGCGGGCATGGCCAGGGTGTGCGTGGCCAGGGTGTGTGACAGGCAGCACTTGGCCTCCTGGGAGCTTGGGAGCAAAAAAGGGCGGGGTGGGCTGCTGCCCCTCCCCGCGCTCCGTTTTGGGCCTAGTATGCCTCCCTGCAGCCTCCTGGGAGCAAAAACAGGCCGCTGGGGAGGAGGGGCATGTCGCAACCCCCAAACCCTGTTTTGGACCTAGTATGCCTTCTTGCACTTAACCTGGGAGCCAAAACGGGGAGCATGGGGAAGTGTGGGGGAAGAGGCAGGGCAGGGCAGGGCCAGCTAGCAATTGAACAACTGGTTTGCTCAAAACAGCCCGAACCAGCTGAATCCCACCACTGCCTGTCACCGTCTTGACTCTGATTTGGGAGGGATATTTTAATGTTAGGTTTGATGTAGTTATTGGGTCAGTTAGTCTGCGATTTCAAACACGGGCTCGTGAAAAGATCTCTCAGTCCAATTTACCTTTCAGATTTTGGAGAGCAAAAGAGACCAAGCTCTCCTGAACTTCCAGGAGGGGGAAAAAAAAATACGGACACCAATGCAGTGAATCATTAAGAGGCAAATTGGGGATACAACCTAAGGAACAAAGATAATAGATTTCTGCCTTTGAGCGTCAATCACTCCGTTTTTTCCGGCCGAGTCCAAAGTCATTTCTCCCCTCCCTCCCCCTTCGCCCCACCCTCTGAATCTAATACACGTTCAAAACGTTCACGTCAAACATTAGAGATATGCACACAAAATAGAAATAACAAGTGTCAAGAGACAGGGAGGCTGTGATGGTAAATTGCACGCTGATGAATCTGATGTTAAAAATAGAATTTTGGAAGCCTTTTTAATTCCCCGTGGCCCACTTTACTTGCCGATAAGGAGAAGAGAACTGGTTCAGAAGGTAAACAAAGCTGGCGCTTTAGACCAGGCAAAAAGAGCTTCAACGTCTTTGGATTGTTTTTCCAATCGCTGGCCACTCTAAAGTGTGTGTGAGAGTGTGTGAAACCTGCTTGCCATTGTTTTGGTCTGTTATTATTTATTTATTTATTCATTCATTTATTTTGGGAAATTTATTTGGCACATGGCGACTCAAGGCTTCTTACAGGAATATAAAAACCTCCTCTATAAAACAATAACGCTAATAAAAGAGAATAATCGTATAATATTTATTTATTTATTTATTTATTTATTATTAGTTCAATTTATATGCCGCCATTCTCCGGAAGACTCAGGGTGGCTTACAATGTGTTAAGAAGTCTTGGAAAGGATCTTTGAAAAAGGAGACATATTCCCATATTCCTGTTGTTTATTTATTTATTTATTTATTGGTTCAATTTATATGCCACTCTTTTCCGGAGACTCAGGGTGGCTTACAATGCGTTAAGCAATAGCCTTCATACTTTTGTATATATCTGCTTAGTAGGGCTTTTTGGCCCCCCCACAAGCGGTGTTCTTTTTTATACAAAGTCAGTTTATTGCCCCCACAAACCGGGTCCTCATTTTACCTACCTCGGAAGGATGGAAGGCTGAGTCAACCTTGAGCCTGGTGAGATTTGAACTCGCAATAATTGCAGGCAGCTGGCAGCTAAATACTATTTTAACAGTAGTTTAGTCCACTGCGCCACCAGACTCATTAAAATAATATAATAAAATAACCCCCCCCCCGCGCCAGCAACAACACATCACATGAGTCATTTAATGGGCTCCATCCCGCTCTGGCAGAACCAGGTCTTCAGCCTCTTCCAGAAGAGTGCTAGAGTGGGGGCCATTCTAATCTCTGGGGAAATTATGTTCCAGAGAGAGGGAGACACCACGGAGAAGGCCCTTCTTCTGGGTCCCACCAGGTGTATCTCCCTAGGGCAGGGGTCGGCAACCTGCAGCTCTGGAGCCGCATGTGGCTCTTTCACCCCTCATCTGCGGCTCCCTGTCACTCAAAATATGCGTCACAACTGCCAATGTGCAACACCCACCGGCACACAATTTATTGAGCTTTTCAACTCCTGGTAGGCCAACCATGGATAAATCCAAGAAAAGAAAAGTTTCAGAAGAAAACAGAATGTTTAATTCAACTACATATGCCAGTTTTGTGGCCGCTCAAGAAATAGTCAGCCACGGGAAGGGTTTTGTGGCTCCCGGTGTTTTCTTTTCTGTGGGAAACGGGTCCAAATGGCTCTTTGAGTGTTTAAGGTTGCAGACCCCTGTTCTAGGAGATGGACTCACAACAATCCCTGCCTCCCCTCTCTGGTGGGTTGGGTAGATATGACCGGCAAGAGACAGTCCCTTAGATAACCTGGTCCCAAGCCATGAAGGGCTTTAAAGGTGACAACCAGCACCTTGAATTGCACCCGGAAGCAAATCGGCAACCTGTGCAGCTCCCGCAGGTGAGGTGATACATGGGCACATCGAGGTCTGCACAAAATGCGGGCTGCTGCATTTTGCACCAGCTGGAGCTTTCGGATGCTCTTCAAGGGCAGCCCCATGTCGAGGAGATTGCAATAGTCAAGACGGGAAGCAACTAGGGCACGCGTGACCATGAGTAGGGTATTTGCCGCGGTGCCGTTTCGGCCTGCAACCTCGACTGAAAAAGAGATCGGGAAAAAGTCTTAAGTCACCATCTTCCTTATCAATAAATAAAATAATGTCTTTAGTTTGGCTGGTCTTGGTCGCCCGATGTAAAAAAGACATTGAGACTCTAGAAAAAATGCAGAGAAGAGCAACAAAGAGGATTAGGGGACTGGAGGCGAAAACATATAAAGAACAGTTGGTAGAATTGGGTATGTCTAGTTTAATGAAAATAAGGACTAGGGGAGACATGATAGCAGTCTTCCAATATCTCAGGGGCTGCCCCAAAGAAGAGGCAGTCAAGCTATTCTCCAAAGCACCTCAAGGCAAGACAAGAAGCAATGGGTGGAAATTTATCAAGGAGAGAAGCAACCTAGAACTAAGGAGAAATTTCCTGACAGTGAGAATAAATAATCAGTGGAACAACTTGCCTCCAGAAGTTGTGAATGCTCCAACACTGGAAATTTTAAAGAAGAGATTGGATAACCATTTGTCTGAAGTGGTGTAGGGTTTCCTGCCTAAGCAGGGGGTTGAACTAGAAGACCTCCAAGACCCCTTCCAACTCTGTTATTCTATTCTACTCTGCTTTATGACTGAAAAAAGTGGCATCTCAGCATCTATAAGACAAGAGCTTTTCACCTGCCCCTCTGAAAGTTGATTCTATAGAGCGAAAGAGCTTTTTCTATCGGATTCCGTCTCCAAAAGTTTTCGTGAAATTCTCCTTCCTTTCATCCAGCCCTTGGATCCTTGTCTCTTCACCATCACCTCTCGATTCGGCTGCTCCATTTGAAGCCCGGAGACAATGTTTCGAGCTTTGGTCTGTTCTGAACCTACATGTCATCCCATCAAGGAGGATCTTTTAAGCTGCATCCGATTCCCTGACCAGCATTTTTGACCTCTCTGCTTTAGATAAACTCTTTAGATCTGGTAACGGAAAAAGGTTCTTTTAACATCTCAATCGCGATAAAGCATTTATGCTGATAGATAAGGAGATCAAACATGTATCGGCCAGGAATAATCTCCCCAAGGTTGTTATTGAATTCATCCTGGTTTTTTCTAAGGATCTGTATTGGGTTTCGCCCTCGATAGGCCCAGGGTTGAATTTAAATTTCATAAGTAAATCAGATGTTGTTGACATGCCTGCCATTATTGTCTTATTCTCTTGGATTTATTCATGTCTTGTTTCGGGTGATATTAGAGAAAGCACTTCAAACACACAGCCTTCTAAAAGGGTTACATTTTTCCCAAAGACTTTTGGGATTTTACCCTGGGTGAATTCAGCCATCTGTAGTACCCCTAGTAAATGCTGTTAACAGCTTCTACTTAAGAAAGAAGACAGACGAGGCCCAAGGAATGAAGAGTTCTGCCTATTCATATGGACAAGTGCTGTAGCTCCAAGCTTGCTTACAGCAGTTTATGCCATGAGACTTCGGAATAAATATGCCCAGATTGGCATTGCAATCCTATGCTCTTTTTATTTGATAGGTCTCCTTGAAAACCATCAGCATACGATTCTGCTGGGTTACCAACAGAAGAGAATATTGGTAGCTCAGGGTTGAACTGTGAAGTCATCGTTGCTTTCTGAGTTGTTTTTTTTCCACAGATGTTTCATTACCCAATTAGGTAACATCATCAGTCCTGGTGAGGTATGCAGGGAGGGGGAGAAGGAGGAGGAGGAGGAGGAGGAGGACAGCTGTGGGGTCCTTAGAAGCTTGGTTCACAAAGCTTGCTTCTTTTCTTACAGATGTTTCATTACCCAACTAGGTAACATCATCAGTGCTAGTGAGGTATGCTTGTTTTCTTACAGATGTTATTACAGATGTTTCATTACCTAACTAGATAATACAGTATTATCAGTGCTAGTGTGGTATGCAGGGAGGAGGTGGAAGAGAACTGTGAGGTCCTTAGTGCTTTCTGAGGGTTGTTTTCTTGCAGACATTTCATTACTCAACTAGGTAATATCATCAGTGCTAGAAGGGAATGGGTTTTGTGGGGAGGAGAAGGACCTTGGGGTCCTTGATGCTCTGAGCTTGGTGGTTTGTTTCATGACCCAACAAGGTAACATCATTAGGGTTAGAAGGGACAAAGTATATAAAGAGAGAGCCAATCCCACTCCCTTCTAACACTGATGACGTTACCTTGATTGGGTAATTAAACGTCTGCAACAAAACTACCAAGTTCAGAGAACACCAAGGAGCCCCCACAATGTGATTGTGATAAGCTGAATGGTAAGAGGGACTGTATTATTTGCTTGGGCTCTAGGCCATTGAGATTGAGGATTACATTTGGAGCTTGAAAAAGCGACTTTGGAGATAAAAACGGTGAATCGTTTAGATCTATGATCCATTTGTTGTCTGTGGCATCTAGAACAGTGGTGGGATCCAGCCGGTTCAGTTAAATTGCTGGCTGGCCTTGCCATTCCTGCTATGCCCCTTCCAGGAGTCCCCACGGGGCCCATTTTGGCTCCCAGGTAAGTGCAGGGAGGCCTCCTAGGCCCAAAATGGGGTGCAGGCGGGTGGCGTATCCCCCCACTCCCAGCAGCCCGTTTTTGCTCCCATGGGGCTGCAGGATGCCGAGTGCTGCCTGTCGCACCCCCTGGCCACGCCCACCATGGCCATGCCCACCCAGCCGATCATTAGGGCAGAGAACTGGTTGTTAAATTATTTGAATCCCACCACTGATCCAGAAGAGTACTCAACACCACAGCTCACCTATCTTGGGTCTTTCCATTCCACGGAAGGCCACAGAGAAACCTATTGCTTGCATCCTTTTGATTTGCCTAGATATAAATGCAACACAGAAGCTGAATATATTTCCCACCCCCACCCCCCAAGGCCTTAATGGATGTCCTACCATGTGCTAATTAGCAGCCTATTTCTTGATTGCTAGTATCTTGAACGTTGATCATTGATTTATCAAAGGCAGATGCTCTCCGCCACTCCAATATTTTCTAAGGCCGGCTGCTATACCTGTTGTCACTAATTTGACCTTCCTTATATTAGTCCCATATTTTTTTTTTCCCCACCGTGCTCCTTGGGTTTCTCATTATTAAAGCTCACCAATCATTTCCATTCCATCAGAATAGTGCAATTAGCACAGCACAGATGATAGATACGTCTACCTCCCAATTTTAATAGCACATACATTTTCTTCCAATCAAGCTTCCTTTGATCATCCTTGTCTCACTCTGCCAACCTGGAGTGAGTTGGTGGCACCAAGCTGGCAGGAATAGCCAACACTCCAGAAGATAAGCTTAAGATACAGAAGGATCTTGACAGACTTGAACATTGGGCACTATCTAACAAAGTGAAATTCAGTGATGAAAAAAGGAAGGTTCTACATTTAGGCAAGAAAAACCAAATGCACAGGTACAGTATAGGTGGTACCTGGCTCAACAGTAGTAACTGTGGGAGGGATCTTGGAGTCCTAGTGGGCAATCACTTAACTATGAGCCAGCTGGGTGCTGCAGCTTCCAAAAAAGCCAACACAGTCCTAGGCTGCATCAACAGAGGGATAGAATCAAGATCACATTAAGGGTTGATACCACTTCATAAGGCCTTGGTAAGGCCGCCCATGGAATACTGCATCCAGTTTTGGTCGCCACGATGTAAAAAAGATGCGGCGACTCTGGAAAGAGTGCAGAGAAGAGCAACAAAGATGATTAGGGGACTGGAGGTTAAAACACATAAAGAACGGTTGCAGGAACTGGGTATGTCTAGTTTGATGAAAAGAAGGACTAAGGGAGACATAATAGCAGTCTTCCAATATCTCAGGGGCTGCCACAAAGGAGAGGGAGTCAAGCTATTCTCCAAAGTACCTGAGGATAGAACAAGAAGCAATGGGTGGAAACTAATCAAGGAGAGAAGTAACCTAGAACTAAGGAGGAATTTCCTGACAGTTAGAACAATTAACCATTTCTAACATTTCTGTTAACATTTTTAACAGTTTCTAAGATAACCATTTATTCGAAGTGGTTCCTGCCTAAGTAGGGGGTTGTACTAGAAGACCTCCAAGGTCCATTTCCAACTCTGTTATTCTATTCTATTCTATTCTATTCTATTCTATTCTATTCTATTCTATTCTATTCTATTCTATTCTATTCTATTCTATTCTATTCTATTCTATTCTATTCTATTCTATTCTATTCTATTCTATTCTATTCTATTCTATTCTCTCTCTGGACTGTGGCTTTCTGTCCCATGCTTAAGTTTTGCTTAAAGGCAAAGAACATTCTACTCCTTGACCCATTCAACACAATCAAAGGCCTTTAAAAAAAAAAAACATTGATGAAACACATCAAGGGGGTTTGTGGGGGGAGGTGCGCTGTTTTTTAGCTTTATCAATTATCCAGCATGAGTTTGAAGTAGCTGGAGAAAAGAGCCAGGGAAGATGTTGGGCAGTAGAATAGCTTTTCAGTGTTTGGCACAAAGCCTGTTTGGTGAAGAATGCATCCCGTTCTTTTAACTATTTCATCCTGTCTTTCCAAGCTTAGCTTGGTGCAGTGGGAGAAGATAATAAGGGGGCTGAACACCCCTTGAAGAAAACCACAAGGCTTCACTCTTTGAAGCATTGTGTCACTTTACAAATCAACAATAACCTCTTAGGAACGACTTATATGCAACCCTCTTGGATAGAATGTACATTTCATGCACTTTGAAAAGAAAAATTGGAATGGATGCAGAAAAGCACTGAAGTAAGCCTGTGCTTGATTCAATCTTGCAAATTCATCCTTGGATTTAAAAACAAAAAACAAAAAATGAAGGCAAGTCCAGATGAGGATAACTGAAGTTTAGCAGGGGAAAAAAATCAGTAAGGAAAAGAAGAAGAATAAAATTTGAGTGTTGGATCTGAACAGAAGTCAACTTTCATAAAAGAGAGAGGGAGAGAAAGAGAGAGGGGGGGAGAGAGGGAGGGAGGAAAGGAAAGAAAAGGAAGGAGACAAAGAAAGAGAAGGAAAGAAGGAAGGGAAAGAAAAGATAGAAAAGGAAGGGAAGGGAGAAAAGGAGAAAGGAAGAAAGGAAAGGAAAGGAAGGAAAGGAAAGGAAAGGAAAGGAAAGGAAAGGAAAGGAAAGGAAAGGAAAGGAAAGGGGGAAAGTGAAGGAGAGGAAGGGAAAGGAGGAAAGGGAAGGGAAGGGGAAAAGGGAAGGGAAGGGAAGGAGGGAAGGGAAGGGAAGGAAAAGAAAGAAAAGGAAAGGAGCAAAGAGAAGGGAAGGAAGGAGCAAAGGAAAGGAAAGAGGGAGAAAGGGGAGGAAAGAAAGGAAGGAGGGAAGGGAAAGATGAATGGGAGGGAGGGAAGGAAGGAAGGAAAGAAGTTAGAAGGAAGGATGAGAGAGAGAAGGAAAGAGAGGGAAGGGAGGGAGGGAGGAAGGAAGGAAAGAAGGAAGGAAGAGAAGGAAAAAAAAGAAAGAGATTCTGCTCCATTATAATTGCAAGGTTAAACAAAGCAAGCATATCACTGGCCTCTCTAGCTGGAGCCCCATAAGCCATCAGGGAATATTGGCCGAGATGTTTACTTGCTCTCTCCTGCTGGTAGATGCTGTTATCACGCATTCCTTCGCCCCCCTCCCTCCCTCTCCCCTCTCTCTAATGTTAAACTAATCCAAAGTGAGATGATGATCATGATAATTTGTTATTGATAGATATCTTGCTCCTCAGCAGACAGATTCCCTAAGTGGTTTTTCCAAAGCAGCATTAAAATGAAAACATTCAGCCGACCGTCCAAATGTTGACAGGCCTGAAATAAGAAAGGAGATGGCCTGATGGGGAAATCAGTCTGGTGAGGATGGTGGGGTGGTGGGGAAGGGAGAGGAGGCGAGGGGAGGGACAGAAAGCCTCCCTCTGTTAAATCTCCTTCCTTTTTCATTCTCTCTCCCCCCCCACCCAAACTTCCAGCCTCCTATGACAAAATATTAATGTCAAAGCAGGCTAATAGGGAGGCAGGAAATGCTTTGAAGAAAGTTAGCACCCACCCCTCTTAGAAGAATGAAATATTTTAGGAAATATTTAAAAAGGCAGAATATTATATTTCCCTGGAGGAGAAATTGAGAAACATGCTCTTGGAGACAGAAACTCAGAGCCCCAGCTCCCTGCCCCCAGCAGATATTTGGTGTCCATTGGGGAGGACTGGGCCAGCCTATCTACAAAACAAAAGACCTCCAACTCCAGGACATAATAGGATTATCTATCAGCAGAGCTCACCACATGGCACAACCAAGTCCCTTCATTGCATTCATTCAACCAAACTCGGTTCAGACAAACATGACTCCACATGGGAGTCTGCAACCAATAGGATGCATGCCCTTGTCACAGGAACAAGAAGCTCAAGGTCAAAGCCCAAGAGAGGGTATAATCAGTGGTGGGATTCAGCCGGTTCAAGTGAACCGATAGTTAAATTGCTGGCTGTCCCCACCCCTCCCCACCCCTCCCCTTCTAGGAGTCCCCACGTGCCCCATTTTGGCTCTCAGGTAAGTTGAGGGAGGCTGTCAGCTTTGGAAGCCATGTTAACACCGGAAGCTTCCACGCTACCACCTTCTCGTGTGTGGGAAAGTAGGAGGGGGGATTTAGTAGAGGGAATGTAGTTAGACAAAATAGCATTCTTTCTTTCAGTCAAGGTCAGGACAATCCTGCACCTGGAGAAGGAGTGGTTGGAGTGATGTCTCGAGATGGGATGGATGATTGATTGGAGCATGTGATGTACTGATGGGTGAGGGGATGGATTTGGGAGTTTTGATTTACTGAGGGAAAACCCAGAACTCTCAGATTTGGGTTTTCCCAGATGCGCCTGTATACCAGAGGTGGGTTTCAGCAGGTTCTGACCAGTTCTGGACAACCGGTAGCAGAAATTTTGAGTAGTTCGGATAACCGGTAGTAAAAATTCTGACTGGCAAAGCTCATTGGGAGGAAATGAGGATTTTGCAGTATCCTTCCCCTGGAATGGGGTGGGAATGGAGATTTTACAGTATTCTTCCCCTGCCACGCCCACCAAGGATGCGGTGCCCCCCCCTTTGTCCCATTTTCACTCCCAGGGAGTGCTGCCAGTCACACCAGGGATGGGTTCTACTTACCTTTACTACCGGTTCGCATTAAGCCTGGGCACGCTCTTCTGCGCATGCGCAGATCACCTATGATAATGTCTGGGTCAGTGGGCAGAGCCTCCCGCCAGTTTTACTACCGGTTCTTGCGAACCGGTCCGAACCAGAGGCAGCCCACCACTGAGTCACACCCCCTGGCCACGCCCACCATGGCCACGCCCACCCAGCCGGTCATTAAGGCAGACAACCGGTTGTTAAATTATTTGAATTCCACATTCACTCTCCACTCCATGTGGTCAGCTGCCCAGGACTTCAAACCCATGTGCTCCCGTCCACCATTAAGACCATTTTTCCAAGCAGCCGCCATGTTTCCCGTGTCTTTCTCCCCGCTTGGAACTGAATCCAGATGGACATTTTCTTCCAACACCTACAAAAGCGGCTGTTGCTGCTGCCCCAGCCGCCTTTTCTTTCTTTCTTTCTTGGCTGAATGCATCTTTTTACTTTTTTTCCCCGCCTTCTATTTCCGGAGGCAGTTTATGAGAATCCTTAAAAAATGTATATAATAATAATCATGATTAGGAGGTCTCCAAAGCAATCGCCGTTCCCCCCGGCAACGTCCAGAGGAAAAGTGCCAATGAAATCAAAAGAACGCAGACGGTGCAAATTGACTTTGCAAGAAGAGAGCAGCTTTTCTCTCAGGGCAGACTTTGGATTGCATTATCCACCCCCCCCCCCACCCAGCCCCCAGAAAGGACACGTGTAAACACCATCGCCCGCTTCTAAATCCCAGCCAGGCTTTTCCTTCCGCCTTTCACAGCCTTACTTTCACTGCAAATCTTCCACCTGCTTGTTCAGGCCTATTTCTATGCTGGATTCCTTCCTTCTTTCCTTCCCTCCCTCCCTCCCTCCTTGTTTCCTTTTCTTTGCTCCCCTTTTCTTTCCTTTCCTTTCCTTCTCCATTTCCTTTCCTTCCCTTTCCCCCTTTCCCCCTTCCCTTCCCTGGATTCCTTCCTTCCTTCCTTCCTTCCTTCCTTCCTTCCTTCCTTCCTTCTTTCCTTCCTTCCTTCCTTCCTTCCCTCCCTCCCCTCCCTCCCTCTTTCCTTTCCTTTCCTTTCCTTTCCTTTCCTTTCCTTTCCTTTCCTTTCCTTTCCTTTCCTTTCCTTTCCTTCCCTGGAATCCATCCTTCCTTCCTTCCTTCCTTCCCTCCCTCCCTCCCTCTTTCCTTTCCTTTGTTCTCCTTTCCTTTCCTTCCCCATTTCCTTCCCTCCCCTTTCCCCCTTCCCTTCCCTGGAATCCTTCCTTCCTTCCTTCCTTCCTTCCTTCCTTCCTTCCTTCCTTCCTTCCTTCCTTCCTTTGTTCTCCCTCTTTCCTTCTCTCTTTCTCCCCCTTTCTTCTAACTACTTTCCTCCCTCCCTCCACTAATTTTCCTTCCTTCCTCCCTCCCTCCCTCCCTCCCTCCCTCCCCTCTCTCCCACTTTCCTTTCCTTTCCTTCCCTTCCCTTCCCTGGAATCCATCCATCTTTCTTTCTTTCCTTCCTTCCTTCCTTCCTTCCTTCCTTCCTTCCTTCCTTCCTTCCTTCCTTCCCTCCCTCCCTCCCTCCCTCCCTCCCTCCCTCTTTCTTTCCTTTGTTCTCCCTCTTTCCTTCTCTCTTTCTCCCCTTTCCTTCTAACTACTTTCCTCCCTTCCTCCACTGATTTTCCTTCCTTCCTTCCTTCCTTCCTTCCTTCCTTCCTTCCTTCCTCCCTCCCTCCCTCCCCCCCTCCCTCCCTCTCGCCCTCCCTCCCTTCCTCAAACATGGTTATAATCTTCTTTTCTTCTTTCTTATCCTTCAGGATCGTTATCTTTTCCTTTGTTCTTTTTTTTATGTTGTTTTCTTGTTTTTTTCTGAACATTTTAAAACTGCTCAGAGTCCCTGGGAGTCAGGAGGCATATAGACTGGATAAAGAAATAGTCCACGTGTTTGCAACTTATATTTCAAGGAGCTGCATAAGGGCAGAACCTGCCCAATAAAAGATTTGCCTGTTTCATTTTTACTCAGTAGAAGAACAGTTTTCACTATAAGGGTGGGGGGGTGGGGGGAAATAGAAGACAAATTGAAAGGAGATCAGATGGTCCACCTCAAACTTCCTGCATCTTCTTCCCTGCTGGTTTCCTGGCTGACTTGCTTGTCCAAATGGTGCCTCATTATGGAGAGCGATCCATTTCAACAGATTGGACCGTCAAAATACTGCAGGTGACAATTTCCCATGGAAAGGTCAGCTCTTCACGGCATCACGTTCCCCCTGCTTGCCTTCCCATTGGGATCCTTCTGGGGTATAACAGGTGGGGAGGATTTCTCTTGCAAGAGCAAGATTAATATTAAATCATACTCTGAGAGAGAGGGGCCGAGAAAAAGAGAGAGAAAGAGAGACAGAAGAGAAGAGAGGGAGGAGAGAGGGAGGAGAGAAGAGAGAGGGAGGGAGGAAGAGAGAAAGGAAGAGAGAAGAGAGAGAAGAGAGAGAGAGAGGAGAGACAAGAGGAAAAGAGAAGAGAGGGAGGAGAGAGGGAGGAGAGAAGAGAGAGGGAGGGAGGAAAAGAGAGAGGAAGAGAGACAGAAGAGAGAGGATAGAGACAGAAGAGGAAAAGAGACAGAAGAGAGACAAGAGAGCGAGGAGAGAGAAAAGAGACAGGAGGGAGAGAGAGAGAAAAGAGAGACAGAATTTCAGCATTATTTCAGGTGGAACTCCCGTTTGGCTAATGGAATTAATTTAGCCGTAGAATGCTCACATTTAACCTAAGCTGCAAATAAAGCCTGCAAAGAGAGAGTACAGTTGGGTCACCTTCCTCCATAAAGGTGACAGGAGAGGAGATACTTGCAAAGAATATGAGAGAATCAGAGTCACCCCAAAATGGAAGGGTGGATAGAAAAAGTATGATAGAAGAACAGTTGCAGGAACTGAGCATGGCTCATCTACAGAAAAGAAGGACTAGGGGTGATATAATAGCAGTGTTCCAATATCTCAGGGGCTGCCCCAAAGAAGAGGGAGTCAAGCTATTCTCCAAAGCACCTGAAGGCAGGACAAGAAGCAATGGGTGGAAACTAACCAAGGAAAGAAGCAACCTAGAACTAAGGAGACATTTCCTGGCAGTTAGAACAATTAATCAGTGGAACAACTTGCCTCCAGAAGTTGTGAAGGCTCCAACGCTGGAAGCTTTTAAGAAGAGATTGGACAACCATTTGTCTGAAATGGTATAGGACCTCCTGCTTGAGCACGGGGTTGGACTAGAAGACCTCTGAAGTCCCTTCCAGCTCTATTCTGATTGACAGACAGAGAATAAAACTATTCCAAATATTTGTGCCGTTATCATTTTATAAAAGGGGAAGATGCTTTGCACATCCCAATCAGCACCTTTTGGAATTTTGCAGTGTAGAACACAACTAAAAAGACAGGGTATTGAATTGGGAAATTGGCACATGCCAAATGGGCAGAAGTAAAACTTAAAGAGGAGGTAGAGTAAAATAGCTCTGGAAAGATGTTTTTAATCCTCAAAAAATAACCGCTTCTAAGGGCCAATACAAGATCAACTGGATTTGAACTTGGGGTGGCGGGAGTCCTTGGTGCTCTCTGAGCCTAATCAAGCAACTCCCACCAACACTGATGTTGGGGAGGGCCATCAGGGAGTGAGGTGCGGCCTCCAGAGCCTCCAGAGGCTGACAGCAGAGAGGCAGAGGAACAGGAGGAGCCTGTTCCTAATGCACGCATGAGAAGAGCTGCCAAAAGGCAAGAGCAGCTCAAGCAAAGAGGACAACTCGGGAGTAGGACCAAGAGATGATTGGCCCCTCCCATAAGGCTTAAAACAGACCAGCAATGGCATTTGGGCTCTATGTCGGAAAACAACGTTGGTAGCTTCATCTTCTTCGTCTACGTCTTGTGTTTATTTTTGTATCTGGGACTTCTGAACGTTTGCCAAGAAAGGCCTTGGCAGTTTGCCTAATTGGACCAAGGTTTGCAATAGGACTGAGGAATTTGTGTTGGGGGGAATTTGCTTTAATTTAGTTGAACGACGCTGGGAATGAAGTCATTCTCAGCTGTTCGAATGAAGTTTGTTTGTTTTTTCACTGACTGATTTTCCTACTACTTACTTGGGCCTGGGTCACAACACATGCCTAGGATTTTTAAGTGGTTTTCCATTCAAGTACTAACCAATTCTGAGTTTGCTGAGTTTTCTAACATTGGTGGAAGTCAGATCGATGCTGCCCACGTGGCTAATCTGCCAAGCCTGTTGGTGAGTACTCAGTGTTGGCTTCTTCGTCGCCTCTGTAGGCTGCATCCAGAGTTAATGCCTTGCAATTAAACCACATATCTCCCCCTCCCCTTTCGTACCATTGACTGGGGGGGGAAAGTTTCTTTTCATTTCATGAATGCATCATCCCATTTATAAATTCCCCAATTATTGGCAATAAAACGTGGCCACCTTTAAACTGCATCTTGGCAGCACGCGAGAGCAAATTGTTTAAATGCAGAGGCCAAAGCAGCAAGTTTAATATGTGTACACACATCACATCCGACTCACAATGGGCCAGAGTGGCAGAAAAATAAACATAGGGTTTTTTTTTTAGTTTTTGCTCAAAATTGCCGTTCATTAATATGTATTTGAATCCCAAAAACGCCATTCAAGCCCAGAGGAGAAAGTTCGCTAAAGAGAAATTACGGTGGCTTATAATCATTTTAGCAAAGCATCTAATTTAGATATTAAACTTGCTTTACAGATGTACGTTGCTTGGCTCTTTGAATGTGTGGGGTGCAGGAGTGGGGACCACAGGACAGGGAATAATTGAGTAAAAGAAGAGAGTTGAGCACACATACACGCTCCCTACACAAGCACACGGGTATCTTCCTCTATCATTTGCATTTTGAGAAGTATTCTCATGAAAGTGTGAGCGGCGACTTGACAAAACAGCATATTTACATTTTGTTAGACACACACTTTACAGAAGAAAGGCCCATCATAACAGAAATAGGCCAATGTCACAGTCGAGAAAGAATTCTATTTTTCTCTAAGGAGTAAGACACAAATACTCCAGATCAATTATGTCCCTTCTTCACCAGCTATTTCAAGTAAAAAAACAAAACAAACCCATTTTATGTTGTGGTAGAATTTGCCAGCTGAATAAGGGGGAGGTCTCCTGCCCTCTTTCTGTTGTGGTCCGCCAGCAGCCTGCGGAGCTGGCAGCGGAGTTGGACAGCGATGAGGCTGAGGAAGAACATGGGCCAGTCCTGGAGGCTGGGGAAGGCCCGGATGAGGGCTCTGCGTTGGAGGCAGAGATGGGGCCAGGGCCATTGGGGAGTGATGTGCAGACTTTGGAGCCTCCAGAGGCTGACAGTAGAGAGGCAGAGGAACAGGAGGAGCCTGTTCCTAGTGCACTATGAGAAGAGCTGCCAGAAGGCAGGAGCAGCTAAAGCAGAGAGGACAACTCGGGAGTAAGGCCAAGAGATGATTGGCCCCTCCCATGAGGCTTAAAAGACCAGCAACGGCTCTTGGCCTCTTTGCCGGAAAACAAGGTTAATAGATTTGTTTCTTGTCTTACTGCATCTCTTTCTTGTTGGCATCTTCTGCTTCTGAACTTTTGCCAAGAAAAGCCTTTGGCAGTTTGCCTAATTATCCCAAGGTCAGTGATAAACTGAAGAATGGTGTTTTGAGGACTTTGCTTTCATTTCATTTGGAATACGCTGAGAATGAGTTAATTCTCAGCTGTTTTTTGGAACTGTTTTGCATTTAATATTAACTATGTGGGCTGGGTCACAACACTTTCTTGATGGGTAATAGTTTTATCCAGTTTTTATCTAGGGGTGAAATGCTACCAGTTTGGACCGGTTCACCAAACCGGTAGTAAAAAAAAATGCTACCGGTTCAGGCGAATTGTTATTTCCGACAATCAGCTGTGTCGCACAATTTATATTCGCTAGAAAACAGGAAATCCTGCTTTCTAGCAAATCTAAATCATGCGGCACAGCTGTTTCCTCCCCTCGCTGTTCTACTTACCTTTGAAGACTCAGAAAAGGCTTCTTAATCCTCCTTTTTCAGGGCTGTGCAGTAGTGCCTGTGGTGTGCATGCACGCAAAGTGTGCATTTGGCATGCACCGTGCATGCGTGCACAAAGCAAACCGGTAACGCAGCAAACCGGTAGCAGATTTCAGAGCATTTCACCCCTCTTTTTTATCAGACTGCTAATTGATTTTAGTAACTTCTTTAAGTTGTAAAGTCAGGAGATGCCTTTGTAGTATGGTAGTGTTGTTTGCATCCAAGGTGTGTTGTGCCTAAAAAGATAGGAACTTATAATGACTGTCCCGGAACAAAGCAATTGTCCATTTCAGGTCTAGGTTCCAGATATCAATGGTGGCAACCACTCGCACCATCGAACATTCAAGTAGGATTGGCAGTGGAATATCCAGACTCACAATCTTGATCATGAGTAGGGATTGCCCATAAATACAGATCTGCTTGTGAAGTCCTTGGTGCTCTCTGAGCTTGATTGTCTTCTTGCAGATGTTCTAACCACTGATGATGGTTCCCTAGTTGGGTCATGAAACATCTGCAAGCAAACAACCAAGCTCAGAGGTCACCAAGAACGCCATGGTTCAACTTCAAGCTACAAATATACTCTTCTATTGGTACAGTTCTGCTTCTAAGGCCTTCTGGGTTTTCTTTACTGACTCCAGCTTCTTAATGCTATAAAAAACATAAGGATACCTATGACTCACCAGATGTTGTTGACTCTAACTGGCCTCAGGTTGCACTACAGGATGATAGATTTATAGCTCCAGAACACCTGGAAGGCAACTAGTTTTTCCATCTCTGCTTCGAAGGCCTTCATGGGTCTCCTGGAGTAGGAAAAGTCACCCTCCGAAGTAGTTGTGTCAATTGATGGGGAAAATTCACGGTTGTTGACAAATGGGTTTTCCTAGTTGGGGCCTGTGATTTCCCTGGAAATGGTCTTTTAAAGAGATGAAAATGGGTTAAATGAAAATGTCTAGGTTTGTAAAAATTAGAACTGCATCAAGTCTATATGGACATCTTCCTCTTTGCATCTCATGGTGTCTTTCTCCTACCTGAATTTTTCATTTTTCTGCTGTTCTTAGACGAGAGATTTTTGTGTGCCAAAACTAGACATCTCCAAAACTGCCTAATACCAAGTCAAACCACGATCCCAATTTCTTGGCTTCAGTTGTGATATCAGTGTTCTCACAGCATCTCTCTAACCTTCAGTAATTTGAACAATAGAATATGGAATTAATTTGGTTGTTTTTAAGGTTGCTCATCAACCCGAATCACAAGATGTTTAGCCTAGCTTGTGGGTCAAACCCAACCACCAAGTGGCAGAGACTTCCTAGTATTTCAGATACTATTTCAGAGGGATACAATCAAGATCAACGGAGGTACTAATACCACTCTATAAAGTCTTAGTAAGACCACACCTAGAATACTGTATCCAGTTTTGGTCACCACACTATAAAAGAGATGTTGAGACTCTAGAAAGAGTGCAGAGAAGAGCAACCAGGATGATGTGGGAACTGGAGGCTAAAATATACGATGAACAGTTGCAGGAACTGGGCATGGCTAGTCTAGGGAAGAGAAGGACCAGGGGAGACAGGATAGCAGCCTTCCAATATTTGAGGGGCTGCCACAAAGAAGAGGGGGTCGACTTATTTTCCAAAGCACCAGAAGGCAAGACAAGAAACAATGGATGGAAACTAATCAAGGAGAGGTTCAACCTGGAAATAAGGAGAAATTTTCTGACAGTAAGAACAGTCAATCAGTAGAATAGAAGTTGCCTTCAGAAGTTGTGGGAGCTTCATCCCTGGAGGCTTTCAAGAAGAGATTGGATTGCCATCTGTCAAAAATGGTATAGGGCCTCCTGCTTGGGTGGGGGGTTGGACTAGATGACCTACAAGGTCCCTTCCAACTCTGTTAATCTGAATCTATCTAAGATTATCGAAGGCCTGGAGACTAAAACATACGATGAACGGTTGCAGGAAGTGGGCATGGCTAAGTCTAGTGAAGAGAAGGACCAGGGGAGACAGGAGAGCAGTCTTCCACTATATGAGGGGCTGCCACAGAGAGGAGGGGGTCAAGCTATTTTCCAAAGCACCTGAAGGCCAATAAAGGAACAATGGATGGAAACTGATCAAGGAGAGATTCAACCTAGAAATAAGGAGGAATTTTCTGACAGTGAGAACAATCAACCAATGGAACAGAAGTTGCCTTTGGAAGTTGTGGGAGTTTCATCACTGGAGGCTTTCAAAAAGAGACTGGATGGCCCTCTGTCGGAAATGGTGTAGGGTCTCCTGCTTGGGTAGGGGGTTGGACTAGATAACCTACAAAGTCCCTACCAACTCTGTTAATCTAATCTAATCTTATTAGATAAAGTGTTTTCTTCCTAGTGTTTTTTTTTTGGGGGGGGGGGAGGGGATCAAGACTTGACCCTTAGTCCTTCTGCATGTACGACATTTGATTTACTGCTCAATTATAAATCCAAAGGTTAACCCTGGTTACTGTGAGTTGCGTTGTAGTCCATCTGGCCAACTTTATGCAAAGCCACTTGTCTCCACCTGTTGTCGGTACGGTTCCTGCAGAATTCCCTCTTGCTCAGTAGCACTCGATAAACCCTAATTACTTGGGCCTGGTGCCACACTTGCTGATTTAATAGAGTAGCTTCATTAATGTCCTGTTTAGATACTGTGGATAATCCCGACTCTTGGCTGATCCCGTCCATTGTGTTAATGGAGAAGAAGAGAAGCAATCAACATTTGGATTGGATTTTGAGCAAAGCTTTTAGGGGGGACCTCCTGGCCCCAATTGACCCCAGCAGCCACCTGACAGTCAGTTCATCTCCAGGTGCCCATAAAGGCTTAAATAAAGCCATTATTCCCTGCTGTGGCTCCTTCTAGTTTCCAATTCTTCCTCTAGAGTTTTCTTCTCGGTGGTCTAATCAGCTTTAGGTTTTAATTAAGCATCTGTCATTGGCTTCCTAGTTCTGTTGTGACCTGCTGTTGTATTAAATTTTAATGGAGCCAAGGCTGAATTCCGAAGTAGGTGCCTTCAGACAACAAAGCAATATCATTAGCAGGTTACAGTTGTAATTAAGAAGAGGCCACCAAAGCACTAATCCAGACCCATTCGGAGGAAGAATGAGGAATAAGCAGGAGAGGTCATTACTGTGGCAGGACAAAGCTTCTGACCAGAGGAAAAATTCATGTTCAAAGTGTGTTTTTTTTTAATGGAGATATATAACATTGAATTGAATAGAATAGAATAACAGAGTTGGAAGGGACCGTGGAGGTGTTCTAGTCCAACCCCTTGCTTAGGCAGGAAACCCTACGCCACTTCAGACAAATGGTTATCCAACATCTTCTTAAAAACTTCCAGTGTTGGAGCATCCACAACTTCTGGAGGCAATTCGTTCCACTGATTAATTGTTCTAACTGTCAGGAAATTTCTGCTTAGTTCTAAGTTGCTTCTCTCCTTGATTAGTTTCCACCTGTTGCTTCTTGTCCTGCCCTCAGGTGCTTTGGAGAATAGTTTGACTCCCTCTTCTTTGGGGCAGCCCCTGAGATATTGGAAGACTGCTATCATGTCTCCCCTGGTCCTTCTTTTCATTAAATTAGACATACCCAGTTCCTGCAACTGTTCTTCATTTGTCTTAGCCTCCAGTCCCCTAATCATCTTTGTTTTTTGTTTTTTTAAAATAATTTTTATTGTAGTTTTTCTTTTCCAAATCTTTAATACATATTTGTTGCTCATTGGAACAACATCACTGTAATTTCTAATTCACCTATGTGAGATGTCTTCTGCAAAGTTTGGATGCATGAATTTCATCTCCGGACCATTTCAGTTTCAAATATATTCTATTAAAAATTCCTGCTGTTCGTCTATGGAGATTTTCGGCTATCCAGGTCGTGGTTGTCCCAAAGGGGCTTTTTTTCAAGAGGCAACTGGACATTCTGGTTTTTCTTTGAAGATGTTTCGCTTCTCATCCAAGAAACTTCTAAGTATAAATCCTTCCATGCTCCCACCATCCAATCAGAGCTGAAGAAGCTTCTTGGATGAGAAGCGAAATGTCTTCAAAGAAAAACCAGAAAGTCCAGTTGCCTTTTGAAAAAGGACTTTGGGGAAGGGAAGGGAAAGGAAGGAAAGGAATTTAATTTTTTTCCCTCCAACCTATCATTTTCAAAGAGCATGGATGTACTTACGTGCCACTTCCTGAACTTTGATCTTTCCATGATATCTGCATTTTGGTTTGCAACATTATCCATTATGGGGATGGGAAATGATCCTTAGGATAGTAAATTTTTTACTGCCGGTTCTGTGAGTGTGGCTTGGTGGGCGTGGCTTGGTGGGTGTGGTAGGAGAAGGATACTGTAAAACCTCCATTCCCTCCCCACTCCAGGGGAAGGATACTGTAAAATCTCCATTCCCTCCCCAATCCAGGGGAAGGTTACTGCAAAATCCCCATTTCCTCTCAATCAGCTGGGACTCGGGAGGCAGAGAATAGATGGGGGCAGGGCCAGTCAGAATTTTTACTACCGGTTCTCCAAATTACTCAAAATTTCCGCTGCCGGTTCTCCAGAACTGGTCAGAACCTGCTGAAACTCACCTCTGCTTAGGAGTCTTACAGCTGGTGGTAACTGGGTTAGGAGATAGGCCGGGATAGACAGAACAAAGAACAAGCAAGGATTATGGGTTCAACGATACGTTGTAAGTTGAGGACTACCTGCCTTGCAGGTCTCTCAATGCTTTGAATTAAATTTCATCTGGGGACAGATGGATCCATCCCAGGCCTCTGAAATGTCCATCTGAATCTTGTCCAGATCAAGACACCAAAAAGAGTATTTTGACTTGACTATTTTGTAAAGTCTTTGCGTTCATTTCTAATTCCACCACAGGTTTTTCCCACACCCACTTTCTCTCTTCTCCCTCTCTCCCTCCCTCTCTTTTTTCCTCTCTCCTAGATTTGCAGATCAAGGCTGTGTTTGTTTGTTTGTAAAAACAATCTGTCAGCCTACTGAGATGACATGATACTTGATTCCAGCATCTCAAAGCCTGACTTGCATGCTGTTCAGAGCTCTGCTGTTCAGATTATCCGTCTTTCTAACTGGTTTGAATCCTCGCCAAGCTTGTCTCTGTTCAATGACATCCTCCTTTCCGGGTGCCCCCCCATCCTAACCCTGAAAGCTTTAGAGAAACCTCTGCATTTCAAGAAAGTGTTCTCACACGCGACTCCCTTTCCTTGCCTTTGCTGAATCCTGTTGGGAAATTGCCAGCCAGGCTGGAAGAAGGAGTCAAGCGGGGACATAGCCTGGAGTCCCCAAGCAGCCTCAAGAGGCATAAGCCTCCAGATCCATGAAAGCTTATTGTTCCCAGGGGGAAGATAGGCTGTCTGGAGAGAGTCTTGTAACATGAGGTAGAACTTCTTCTGTGAACTTCATTTAAAAGAGAGGATGAGTCACACTCAATCTTTTTCCATTTTCATGTGGAGCCAAATGCAGAACTACATAATCTTTCAATTTTTACTACTTATCGCCCTGTGCCATGTGTGTGCGTGTGTGTGTATGAGAGAGAGAGAGAGAGAGAAACAAAGGAACAAAGGAAGGAAGGCAGGAAGGGAGGGAGGGAGGAAGAAAGAAAGGAACGGAGGGAAGGAGGATGGCGGGATTGAGAGAGAAAGGAAAAAAGGAGAAGGGAGCGAGGGAGGGAGTGTGGGGGAAGGAGGGAGGAAGGAAGGAGAGAGAGAGAAAGATGAATGGAAGGGAGGGAGGGAAGGAAGGAATGAACAGAGGGAGGGAGGATGGCGGGATTGAGAGAGAAAGGAAGGAAGGGGGAGGGAGGAAGGAGAAGGGAGGGAGGAAGGAAGGAAGGAAAGAAAGAAAGAAAAAGAAAGAAAGATAGATAGATGAATGGGAGGGAGGGAGGAAAGGAAGGAAGGAAGGAAGGAAGGAACAGAGGGAGGGAGGATGGCAGGATTGAGAGAGAAAGGAAGGAAGAGGAAGGAAGGAAGGAAGGAAGGAAGGAAGGAAGGAAGGAAAGAAAGAAAGAAAGAAAGAAAGAAAGAGAAAGAAAGAAAGAAAGAAAGAAAGAAAGAAAGAAAGAAAGAAAGAAAGAAAGATGAATGGGAGGGAGGGAGGGAAGGAAGGAAGGAAGGAAGGGAGACTAACCTGCTTGGAGAGTAAACATGGTGCTTTCTGACTGCCTGGATAATGAACAGATTAATATTTTACAGAAATGCAGATATAACTTCTTTATTGTGCTGCCACTACTATTAAAAACGGGCAAAAAACAATCCCGCTGATGGCGATGCATTTCCTCTTTTGCATTCTTCATCTTCTTTTTAAAGAAAAAAAAACCCTGTCCTCTCGGCACCAGATGTCAGCTGGGAAGGGATAAACTCCCTAAATCCTGATGAACATAATGCATTTAAGGGAGGGGTGGGGTGGAAGGGGGCGGAGGAGAGCGAAAGAGGCTCAAAACATCTGGTCTGTATCCTCCGAGAGGCTGAGGGAAGATCGCCGAGTATTCCTTTCTTGTACCCTTCTTCTTTTCAAAGCTCATCCCTATTTATCCCGCAGCCTGGAGCCAGATGTTTAAACCCTTTGGAAATCAAACGCAAAACCACATATTTCTGCATAAAGGGTGGGGGGAATGATGTGTAGATTGCAGGGAGTCTGTGTGAAAAGAACTCAAAAATGTAGATTTCGGCGCTGGTGAAGTTAATGCACTCCCGTTGATCAGAGTAGCAGGACCCGGGATAGGATCAACGAAGATGAAGCTACTCATGTGCCTAGCATCTTGTCAACTCTTCCCTAATCCTTCAAAGTGGAGGAACCAATAGATTCAAGCAGGGTGGATTTGATTTAAATCGAGTTGATTTAAATCACAATTTAAATCATGATTTAAATCACTAGTAAAAAGGCTTGATTTAAATCAACTCGACTTAAATCATAATTTTTAAAGAGCAACTGTCATCTCTGCTACTCCTTTGACCCACTGTTGACTCACCAATAGTCCCAGTGTTGCAGAATATATAGCCTCATGCTACGTAACTAAGCTCCATTTCATGCTAAATAAACTAAATTATTTATGTATCTTAAATAGAAAACTATCTTACGATAGAGTTTTACCCCAAAAGTTTTTTATTAAAATAAATTCGATAAAAATCAAAAAAATCCGATTTAAATCAAAAAAATCTGATTTAAATAAAAAAATCTGATTTTTTTAAAAAAATCATTGATTTTTATCCACCCTGTATTCAAGTGGACATTTTGTGCTAGCTAAGATGTAAAGCTATTGTGTAGCCTCTGTGTTCGGATGATGGGCTTTAGCTGGGTCAACAGGAGGCTTAAGCTTTCTTTCTTTCTTTCTTTCTTTCTTTCTTTCTTTCTTTCTTTCTTTCTTTCTTTCTTTCTTTCTTTCTTTCTTCCTTCCTTCCTTCCTTCCTTCCTTCCTTCCTTCCTTCCTTCCTTCCTTCCTTCCTTCCTTCCTTTCTTATTATTTTATTTTATTTTATTTTATTTTATTTTATTTTAGCTTAGCTTAGCTTAGCTTAGCTTAGCTTAGCGTAGCGTAGCGTAGCGTAGCGTAGCGTAGCGTAGCGTAGCGTAGCGTAGCGTAGCGTAGCTTAGCCTAGCCTAGCCTAGCCTGTCATGGGAACATCCTAAACCAGACAGCGTTGGAGCTACAGAGATTTCGACTTTGTAGGGAGCAGAAGAATGTCTTCTACAGAGATGTTCCCAGAGTGGCCCAACAAAACAAGGCATAGTGACTGAGGAATCCTGGAAGTCCGTCCTTGCTGGTTGGGCAATTCTGGGACTTCAAGTCCACACATTTTAAAGTGGTCAATTTTTTTTTTAAAAAAAACCTCCTGCTCTAGAATATCAATTAAATACATATTAACAGAGATGAACAGAGTTGGAAGGGACTTTGTAGGTCATCTAGTCCAACCCCCTTCCCAAGCAGGAGATCCTACACCATTCTTGACAGATGGCAGTTCAGTCTCTTCTTGAAAGCCTCCAGAGATGAAGCTCCCACAACTTCTGAAGGCACCTTCTGCTCCATTGGTTGACTGTTCTCACTGTCAGAAAATTTCTCTTTATTTCCAGGTTGAATCTCTCCTTGTTCAGTTTCCATCCATTATTCTTTGTTTGGCCTTCAGGTGCTTTGGAGAATAGCTTGACCCCCTCCTCTCTGTGGCAGCCCCTCAAATACTGGAAGACTATCCTGTCTCCCCTGGTCCTTCTCTTCACTAGACTAGCCAGGCCCAGTTCATGTAACTGTTCTTTATATGTTTTAGTCTCCAGTCCCCTCATCATCTTGGTTGCTGTTCTCTGCACTCTTTCTAGAGTCTCAACGTCTTTTTTTATAGTGTGGTGTCCAAAACTGGATGCAGTATCATCTATAATATCATCTATAATAAATGAAGCAGCTGCTTTACTTTTGAGTTACTTGCTCTTTTCCCTGAGAAAATGGAAGTTTTTCTCCCCTTCCAGGACATTTTTCACTCCGTCGATTTCTGCTTTTCCTCAATCATTTTTAATATACATTTCCTGGATCAGGTTTTCTTAAAAACAAACCTACATCTGGTATATGTTGTCGTTGTTCAGGCACTAAGTCACGTCCGACTCTCATGAACCCATAGACCAGCAGTTCCCAAACTTTGCGGCTCGGTGACCTGGCTGGGGGATGGGGGAGAGGGGAACTGGGCCGGTGCGCATGCACACATGCAGCCCTTGCACAAGTGGCGGCCCGGCATACATGCACCACAGCTCAAATTTGTATAAATGGTGGGCCGGCACACAAACCACGACTGCCTGCCAGCCTGGCCCTGATGCAAGTTGAGCTGCACGCATGCGCACATACTCCAGCCAGAGATTCACATGGCCCAATTCCAAGTAGGCTATGGCCTGGTAGTGGTCCCTAGCCCAGAGGTTCCTAGCATCAGGGGTGGGTTTCACATATTGTTGCCACCGGTTTGCCTTCCGCGTATGTGCCTGGCCTTCCTCACACTCGCATGTGCCTTCCGCGTATGCACCCGGCATTCTGCGCATGTGCTTTTTTTCACACATGCTCCCAGCCTTGAAAACATCGCTAAATAGGACAGCATTATGTCCAGGCTACCGGTTCAAGTGAACCGATCCGAACCGGCTGAATACCACCACTGCATAGTACGCCAGGACCTCCTGTGCTCCACTGTTTCCCGGAGTCTGCCCAAATCCGTGTTCATTGTGTTGATGATACTATCTAACCAGTGGTGGGTTCTACTTACCTTTACTACCGGTTCGCAATGTGGCCATGCACATGTGCTTGCTTTGCTCACATGTGCGCACTTCTGCGGATGCGCAGTAGTTTCCTGATGACATCGGGGTCGATGGGCGGAGCCTCCTGCCGGTACCGGTCTGAACTGGGGGCAACCCACTACTGTATCTAATCCTTTCATTCTCCGCCATCCCCTTCTCCTTTGGCCTTCCATTTTTCCCAACCTCAAGGTCTTCTCCGAGGAGTCCTCTCTTCTCATTTGGTGGCTGAAGTATTTGAACCTCAGTATCTGTCCTTCCAAAGGACAGTCAGGGTTGATTTTCTTTAGGATCGACTGATTGGATCTCCTTGCAGTCCAAGGGTCTCCCAAGAGTCCTCGGTGCTCAGCCTTCCTTATGGTCCAACTCTCACAGCCATATCTTGTATATGCACTCTGTGTTTATGCGTGTACACCCACACAGTAATGTCCACATACATACGCTTATACATATGCACACCCGCACACATAAATGCACATATCTATACCCATTACAATGATATATACACAGGCATCCACATATAGCTATTGTCAGAGTGCGCACAGTGTGACTATGTGAGACAATCCAGGAGCAAATACAGTAAACAGAGATATGTATTTAAATAATGGTTTTATCCACAAAGAATATATACATACACGTACTTTAGTCAGACCTCAAACAAACAGCAATCAGTAATTACAGCATGGAAGCACACATACACACACAGAGAAAGACAGAGAAACGCCCCAACAGGGCCTCTTCTTATTACAGGCTCTTAAAGTGATATCAGCCCAAAAACCTTGCTGACTCATTCCTTGCATTACATCATTGTAGCAGTTGCTCAGCTGTTAAGTTAATACCTTGATAGTTATACTGTCAACTTCAAACCAAATTAGGCTATTTTTTCTGTCTCTTAATTGCCGCACTGTATGGGGAGGCGGGGAGGAGGTTGGAATGCATTGCCAGACACAACACTGATCTATTTCGTGAGAACCAAGGTCATTTCCGCAGGATGAAGGAGGAGGGGAATGCCTAAGGAGCCCGCCAATTAATTGAATTGGATAATGTGACCAGTGACACTTGGGGAGGGGATCATTTGCTATTTTACTGAAACCCCAGGGAATATTTAGACTTGGTTTTGCATTTAAGTGTGCCGATACAATGTACCCAATAAAGAAGTTCTTTAAGGAAGATTCCAGCCTTGGTGTTCTGATTTGTTTGGGCTCGTTAGTCAGAACCTTGACATATACGCTCATATGCAGAAAGATTGCCAAGATTTTTTTTGGCAAGTTGTCTTTATTTGTGGGCCTCCTCCTCAACATGTCGGCCTATTTCTGGATGCATGTCTTGCAAATGTTTTGTCCAGACTTTTATTTTATTCTGAGGAGCGATGCATGTCAAGGACCTTGTTTATTGACTCTGCAACACATGCCGCAACGGAGCCCGGCTTGGCACGCGTGTTGATGTGCTCTTATAAACCGGGCTGTTTCTTTTCCAACTTTAATAGCCTGGATGGGTCGATTCCACCATTCCAGTGGCAGATGGCACTTGAAATAGAGTGTCTCTCTCTCTCTCTCTTTTTTTTTTTTTTGCAGCCACTGATATGGCTGTAGCGAGTTGCAAAAGAATCATTAGCGAGATCCAGATCCTGTGTCTTAATTGCAAATATTTGCTTTCCCGGATCAAATGCCTTAATTCAGGTTTTTCTCGAGGATTCTTGTCCTTCGTTTTGCACCTCTCTCTTCCTCTGCCTACATCCTGGTGAGAGCAGGGAGCCGGCGTAATTAATCAAATGGCATCCATGGTGATGTGTCAATGAATTCCCCATTAATGGACTCATTAGTGGGCTGCATCTGAGAATGTGTCGAGGAAAAAGAATAGATGGCTTCCTCAGAACGTGCAGAGGCAAAGATATATCTATGACTTCCTGGCCCTGAGAACGTCTCCAAGTAGCATTTGTCGATGAAGCAGAAATATATATGTATTTTTAAATTAGCAATTGGTGTTATTGTTGGTACCACAATGATTGGACAAAGAGAATGAGGGATTCGATCGCTGGAGTTGCTGTTTCTGCAGAGAAGGGAAGGGTTTGATGGTAAACTTCTGCCATGGAGAATTTAGAAGAACAAGAGAGACAGGAAGCAAGTGATCAATCGGTCATTTCAGCAATCTGAAGCTGAAGGATAATCTGGTCCCATAGAAAAAACAAGGATTAGGTTTATAGGCAACCTGTAGAAACTGCCATATGTAATCCTGAATCCTACTGAGGTGGGAGCTAAACTGGCATTATTGTCCATGGATGGTGTGCCAGATTCCAATTAATGTACCCATCGCAAACAGAACTCCGAGGCAATCTGGTTCCTCAAAGAACAGGTTTATTCAGATACATCAATCTTGGCAGAAACTGGTGGAAAGCCAGTACTGAAGGTTCACGCACTTTCCACCACATTAAAAGTAAAAGTTTCTTGTTTTTCTCAAAATAATAAATCACATTGTCCAATCAGGATACTGGCTGGTTGCTTGGTGACTTCTCTCCTCCTCCTCTGGCCAGCCAGCCGTCGGAATGTCTCTGACTCATAAGAGAGCTATGTTGTTTTGGCTGCAAAACTATCTCTACTCTCCCCCTTCAAGTCCAAACTGTGTCAACCTGAAGCCATGTGAGAATAAACCCCAACAGAAATAAAAGCCCCCGTGAAAAGGGACACAGCCAGGTCAGCTTCAGGCTTGACAGGGTGGTGGAAATATGACAGGGGAAAGACCATTTCTACATGAGATGGGACTTAAAAGGATTATAGTCCAGCTCAGTGGAAGAATGCAAAGTTGGGGGAAGTTACTTTGAACATCTAGTTCAGTGATGGTTAACCTTTTCGGCACCGAGTGCTGAAACTGGAGTGCACGCACGCGCACTGGAGTGCCGTAACCCGGAAGAGAGCAGTTGGCCAGTGCGCATACATGCGGCAGCCAGCTGCTCTTCCAGGTTCTGTCGTGCGCATGCGTACCGGACAGCTGGTCCATCCTGCATGTGCACTGGCCAGCTGCTCTCTTATGGGTTCGAGCGCATGCATGCACACCTGACAGCTGGTCTGTCACATATGCCCACTGGCCAGCTACTCTCTTCTACATTCCAGCATGCGCATGCATGCCGGTCAGCTAGTCTTCACATGAAGATCAGCTGGCCAGCATGAATGCATGTGCCAGAACCCGGAAGAGAGCAGCTGATCAGTGCGCATGTGTGCCGGATCAGATGGCCGCCACACCTGCACATGACTGAACCCAGAAGAGCCTCTGGCGACGGTGCACATGTCCACAGAGAGGGCTCTGTGTGCCACCTCTGGCACGCGTGTCATAGGTTCACCGTCACGGCCCTAGATCCTGTTTCTGGGACAACATATTGATGGTGGCACAACAGTTTTTTTAAAAAAACATCCCAACACTCCTTTTGTGATAGACAACTTTTTGGTGGGGTTGAGAATCCCAGTTTGTTGAGGGCCCTGTTGGACTTAGTAAAGATCTTGCTGGAATCTTCTCCAGGTCTTTATGATTTCTACCAGAAGATACTGAGGCTGAATCTCACCTTCATTATGCACAATCGGTGTTCTACAAGATTATTGTGAGGATGAAAATTGGAAAGAGGGGCCTTAACTATGTCCCTGCTTCATCTTACCCTTCTGATGGTGCCTTCTTTATGGATCTTTGTTTCCTTCTTTGTTGTATGCCTGAATAGGATACAGAGGTCCTCAATACGGCCATTCTGACAGGCAAGCCAGTGTCCATCCCTGTGAAAGTGGTTGCTGTTGAAGAAGATGGATCCATCAGAGACATCTCCAGCTCCACTGAATGCAAATCAGCTGATGAAGATGTCCTCAAGGTAAGGCTGCTTCTTGAAACTGGGAACATCCCAGGAATGGTTGAGTCTGATGGTTATCAAGGGTTGAAACTGTCTTACAAATCAACAGCTTACTTAACCAACCACTGGATGATGTAGGCCACTGTCTCTAGAACCTTAATGGAGAACACGTCTTCTCTCCTGCTTTTAAATATAATTAGCAGGGAGCGCTATCATCATCATTAACATTAGCAACATTGCCATTGAAGATGTTCCCTAGTTGGGTAATGAAATGTCTGCAAGAAAATAATCAAGCTCAGAGAGCACCTCACAGGCAGGGAAGTGTTAGGGAAGAGTCAATATACATTCCAAAATGGATAGCTCCAATTTGACTATCCATCTATCCATTCATCTCTCTCTCTCTTCTACCTATATTTATCCTATCTATCTATCTATCTATCTATCTATCTATCTATCTATCTATCTATCTATCTCTATCTATCTATCTATCTATCTATCTATCTATCTATCTATCCATCCATCCATCCATCCATCCATCTATCCATCTATCCATCCATCCATATCTATCTATCTATCTATCTATCTATCTATCTATCTATCTATCTATCTATCTATCTATATATCAATCTATCTATCCATCCACCTATCCATCTATCCATCTATCCATCTATCCATCCATCTATCCGCCCACCCACCCACAGTGGTACCTCTGTACTCAACATTAATTGGTTTCAGGAGGAATGATGAGTACTAAAAATGATGCGTACCAAACAAATTTTTCCCACAAGGAATAATGTAGTGACAGTCAACAATGACAAGTTCTAGCTTGTGTGTTGAGTATCAAACAAATGATGAGTATCGGGGCAAAATTCTCACTTCAAAATGTATTGAGTAATAAATTCAATGAGATTCAAAGCAGTTGAGTACCAAGGTACCACTGTATGCATTATGTAGGTATATCTGTATTAATGAGTGCATGTATGTATATATCCGTCAGTCCATCTGTCCATCCATCCATCTATCTTTTCCACCCTCTTTCTACAGGCACTATGTTTTTTGCTACGTCTCCTCCCATTCTTACAGAAACCAACGTGCATTTCTTGAAGCCAAGGATGTCTTGGTATTATAAGAGTCACCCCTCTCCCTCAACATCTAAATCACATCAGCTAACAAACCTAATTCCATTGTTAATCCCAGCCAGGTCTAAATATAGTGTGCAAACATACCAAGTTCTCATTTCTTCATGAGGTAAGATGATAACAGTAACTAATGGCTCTTTTCATTGACATAGAGAAGTGCATGCGTTGACATTGGTACGGTGATAAAACTCATTATTTTTATCCAGACTTTCTCTCCGGAGTAGATATCTGTCACCACGGGGGAACCGATCAATTAATTATATGATTATCTGATTCAAATTGACGTAGTGAATGAAGAGGTCTTGAATTCAGAAGGAGGGGTCATTCCAACGTCTTCCATTGCTCCGCGATTCAGCTGCCGGTTTTTGTTTCTTCCAAAAATGCTTTCTTTCATACTCCCAAGTTCTATATCTTTCCCTTGATTTGTTGCCGTATTTCCCCTCCCCCTCCTCTCATCACATCATTACGGCAACGAAGGATGTGTTGGAGATACGTTCTGTGGACCTTTCGTGGTGTTAATTGAGTTTCTTACATTTTTTTTTAACCTGGCATATTCAGGTGTTTAAACATCTCAGGAAATGTTATTAAAAAAAAAATTAGGTGCCTGATCGTATTGCTATCTTTGCAGAAGGAGAGAATGGCTGCATTTCTAGACTTTTTTTGGTTTGCATGCATGTAGGGTTTTTGAATAATACAGACATGTTTTGTGGACATTGGAAACTTGCATATCAAACATACACAGGTGGTCCTTGACTTAACAATTGCAATGGAGTCCGGACTTTCCATCATGTGTCACGATGGCCATAAATCGAGGCACCCATGTGACCTGACCAGAGGTGGGTTTCAGCAGGTTCTGACCAGTTCTAGAGAACCGGTAGTGGAAATTTTGAGTAGTTCGGAGAACCGGTAGTAAAAATTCTGACTTGCCCCGCCCCCATCTATTCTCTGCCTCTTAAGTCCCAGCTGATTGGGAGGAAATGGGGATTTTGCAGTAACCTTCCCCTGCCACGCCCACCAAGCCACACCCACAGAACCGGTAGTAAAAAAATTTGAAACCCACCACTGGACCTGTCTATATGACTTTTTTTCTCTTTTTTTCGCAGCCATTGTTAAGCAAATGTAGTGGTTGTTCAGTGAAACACTGCAGTTGTTAAGCAAACCCATTGTCTGCAATGATTGGGGGTGTCTTTTTTTTTTTTTTTTGCCATCAACAGAAAGTAAACATCAGTTTTTGCCAAAAACGTCATAAATTTGCACTGAAATAACACCGCAAATTGCCCATAAATGTGGGCTGATCGCCGAGCACCCAAAATGTAATATCGTGAGTTTGGGGGGGGGGGCAGTCATTGGAACTTTGAATTTAGTTCGTAAGTACCTTTTGGGGGAGGGGGATGTCCATCATATCTTCAAAGAGTCATTAAGTGACTTGCCATAAGTCAGTCTTTCTTTCTTTCTTTCTTTCTTTCTTTCTTTCTTTCTTTCTTTCTTTCTTTCTTTCTTTCTTTCTTTCTTTCTTTCTTTCTTTCTTTCTTTCTTTCTTCGTTCATTCATTCATTCATTCATTCATTCATTCATTCATTCATTCATTCATCACATGACCCATTTAATGGGCTCCATCTCACTCCGGGTTCCCCAGGCCTGCTGGCAAAACCAGGTCTTCAGTGCCTTCCGGAAGAAAATTAGAGTGGGGGCCGTTCTAATCTCGGGGGGGGGGATACTGTTCCAGAGAGATGGAGCCACCACGGAGAAGGCCCTTCATGTGTATCTCCCTAGAGGATGGGACCCGCAACATTCCCTGCCTTCCTGCTTTGGTGGGTCGTGTAGATGTGACTGGCAAGAGACAGCCCCTCAGATAATCTGGTCTCAAGCCATGAACTAGCACCTTGAATTGGAACCTTAAGCAAATCAGCAACCAATGCAGCTCTCGCAGGAGAGGTGATACATGTGCACGCCAGGATCTGCACAAAACCATGGGGGGGGGGACGGCGCTGCATTTTGCACCAATTGGAGCTTCTGGATGCTCTTCAAGGGCAGCCCCATGTAGAGTGCGTTGCAATAGTCAAGATGGGAAGTGACTCGGGCATGAGTGACTGTGAGTAGGGATTGTTGGTCCAGGAAAGGGCGTAACTGACGCACAGCCTGGCCAAGACCGCCACCTGCTCTTCGAGCAGGAGTCATGAGTCCAGGAGAACCCCCAGATTATGCACAGGGTTTGTTTGGGGTAGTGCCACCCCATCCAAGACCAAAGGTGGCAATTCTCCCTGAGCCAACGAATCCTAAAACCAGAGCCAGTCAGTCTTGCCAGGGTTTATTTCAACCTGTTTTCCCCATCCAACCCCTAACAGCTTCCAGGCACTGCGAGAGGGAGGAGACGGCATCGCTTAACTCACCACGGGGCCGAGACATACACCTGAGTATCATCAGCATATTGGTGACACTTCAGTCCAGGGGTGAAATGCTCCTGGTTCAGACTGGATCATCCGATCCAGTAGCGATGGTGGCAGGTGGTTCAGAGAACCGGTAGCAAAAATCCCTGCCTCCCGCCCCCCTGCTGAGCCGTGCGATCATCAGAGGCTTTTTAAAAAAAACTTTTAAAAGCATTTTTTAGCGAGATCCTTAGTAGAAAAATCCAATTGATAAAACATAGGAAAGGTAGCTGGGAAAGAAAGAAATGATCTGGGAATTTGAAAATCCAGGACCCAATTTTTATTTGACCATCGTTTGAATCCTGGCACTCGTTTTACTTCTGGAGTGTTTGGTCTTTTCCTTGCCCAACCCCTTGCCAAGGAAGTTGCGGTAATAAGCCCCATCAGGGAAGTTGCCTATAATTGCCTAATTTCGTGCATCTTTATCCCATTAATTTCGTCTCTGGTTGTCCTTTTTCTAATTGCTGAAATGTGCCATGTCCTCTCGCCCATGACGAATGGCATGGCACTCTTCACCTCTGATGCCTGCTTAGTTGATCTTGATGAAGTAGATTGGAAGACAATGCTCCGGGGATGAGCCAAGAGGTGGTCCTTCAAACCTGCCCCTTTCCGGGAAAGGGGATGAGCGGATTTGTCTCTCTGCCTGGAAATCCTGACGCCAGCCCTCCTTGACGTCTCAGAAGAGAGCAACCCCTCTATTGGCTGGCCTTCTGTCCACCTCAGTGGACCGAGATTCAAATGCTCTTCTTGATTAACTATTGGAATCCTTGCAAGCATATGTTGGCTTCTATGGTATGGGGAGGAGGAGGGGGAGGAAAGGGAAGGGAGAAAGAAAGAAAAGGGAAAGGAAAAGGAAAAGGAAGGAAGGAAGGAAGGAAGGAAAAGGAAGGGAGGAAAGGAAGGAAAGGAAAGGGAAAGGAAAGAAGGGAAAGGAAAGGAAGAAAGGAGGGAAAGGAAGGAAGGGAAGGAAGGAAGGAAGGAAGGAAGGAAAGGAAGGTAGAAAAGCAAGCAAGGAAAGAAAGGTAAGGAAGGAAGGAAAGAAGGAAGGAAAGGAAGGAAAGGAAGGAAGGAAAGGAAGGTAGGAAAGCAAGCAAGGAAGGAAGGGTAAGGAAGGAAGGAAAGAAGGAAGGAAGGAAAAGGAAAGGAAAGGAAAGGAAAGGAAAGGAGGAAAGGAAGGAAGGAAAGGACAGGAAGGGAAGGGAAGGAAGGAAGGTTAGCAAGCAAGGAAGGAAAGGAAGGAAGGAAGGAAAGAAGGAAGGAAGGAAGAATTTTCTAGTGACTCTTTTGAGAACCCTCCAATGGCCAAATCATAACTCTGCCCTAATTATGGTCCCCAAACTTCCAACCCTTCACTCCTCCCACCTAAGCCCATTGTATTTCCTCACTTGACCCGGCCCTCCAAATATTACCCTAATCTCTTGCCAGAAGTTGCAGCTGGAGTTATTTGATCTGCTCTTCCAAGGAACTGCAATCAACCGTGAGATTCCCTCCGCTCCGCATACGGGAGCTCTAATCAGATTCTCCTCGATTTTGCTCCAGCAAAAGTGTTTGGGACTTAATTTACGACACCTGCTTTGGGGTGATACCGCTGGTGGAAGCGCTCCCTGGGGACACATCAGTGACACTGACGGCAGCAAGCCATCAGTCTGACAAGACGATGTCATTCTGAAGCAGCGGAGGGTAATTTATGTGACATAAAAGCTCTCGCCTTTGACAGATTCCCAATTCCTTTTTTTCCTCCTGATGCAGAAGTTGTGGGGAATATGTCATAACAATTACAGTTCCTGTTCCTGCCGCTATTGCTATTTGCTTTTGACTAAATTATGCAGCAGGAGGTCTAAAGAATTGCCAGGCCACCTCCAGGATTGCAACGAGGTGCAAATATTGTTGCACGAATCTAATCGGAGATGGAGATGGAACAAAAGTTTATTATTCCAAGTTTTTGGGCTTGTGCTGGAGCCCATCATTAGGGAACGTCTGTCTCTCCAGAATACGTGTACTGGGTTGTTTTACGCATTGTAGTTATATGGTGCCTGGTTGGGTGTAGCTTTTAGTTGTTAATTAGGGTGTTGATGGCTGGTTGTTAAGTCATTGATCGTTGTTTTCTTGTGCTGCTGCGCCCTCAGCTCCTAAGTACCTGATAAACTGGTGAGAAATCAGCACTCCTGTTGACTGATAAGAGGCCCCGTTTCCTTCAATCATTTCTCTGGCTATTTTTGTCCCTGCTCAGCCAACAATTGCAGTAGTTGTAAAATTGAATGCATGTCCTTGTTCATTGCAGTGTGAGGCTACCAATGAGTTTGGGTCTCCTCATTTAACCGCTCGCTTGCAAACATTGTGCCAATCTGGAGTTTAAAAGAAGGGGAAAGGCATCCTCTGGTCTCATGACGTGTGAGTGGATAAATACCCAGACAGCTGAGCAAGAGACAAAGCAAACAATTAAACATCAGGATGTTTGGGGTTGTAACATGTCCCAGTTTGTACTTGGCTCCTAATACTTGGCTCCTTGCTTTTGAATACTTCACATGGCAATGCAGAATTGAAGAAGCTTAGTTAGTTTAGTTTACTTTATTGTCATTGCACCACGTACAATGAAATTAAATGCCATCTTCAGTGTACATTATACATAAAACAAAAACACAACTCCTTCACATTCTATACAATTGAATTGAAAATCCCTGATATTGCATTAATATTGCACTATACAGTAGAATTCAATATAGTTACTGCTCTGGGGTAGTAGCTGTTTTTCAGCCTATTTGTCCTTGTTTTTATTGTCCGGTACCGTCTGCCAGATGGTAATAGTTCAAAAAAAAAAAAAAAAGGGGGGGGGGATGCCCAGGATGAGATGGATCTTTAAGAATGTTTTGAACTTTCTTAAGGCAGCGGGGGCTATAAAGCTCTTCCAAAGAAGGGGGAGGGCAACCAATGATCTTCTGGGCAGTGACGTTGACCCTCTGGAGTGCTGTCCTACCTGCCACTGTGCAACTGGCAAATCACACACAGGTGCAGTAAGTTAAAATACTCTCTATGGTGCAGGTCTGAAGGTCACCAGCAGTTTTTCATTCAGTTGTTGTTTCCTGAGAAGTCTCAGGTAGTATATTCTCTGCTGGATGAGTGTTGTGGTCCACCAGTAGCCTGCGGACTTGGCAGCAGAGTCGGACAGTGAGGAGGTTGGGGTGGAACATGGGCCAGTCCTGGAGTCTGGGGAGGGCTCAGACGAGGGCTCTGAGTCGGAGGCAGAGATGGGGCCAAGGCCATCTGGGAGTTATGCACAGACTCCAGAGCCTCCAGAGTCAGATATCAGAGAGGCAGAGGAACAGGAGGAGCATGTTCCTAGTGCGCACATGCACAGAGCTGCCAGAAGGCACGAGTAAAACAAAAAAGAATAACTCGGGAGTAAGGCCTAGAGATGATTGACCCCTCCCATAAGGCTTTAAAAAGGAACAAAGGCACGTGGGTCCTATGCAGGAAAGCAACGTTGTTAATTCTGTTCCTAATCGGCATCTCTGTTTGATTCTGGACTCTGTATGGCTTTGCCAAGTAGGTCTTTGGCAGTGTGTCAAGGGAGACAAAGGTTGGTGATTATCCCAAAGAACTTCTCCCGAAGGACTTTTTGCAACTAATTGGGACTCAGTTATGAACGAACGTAATTCACCGCTGTTGCAGTAAAAGAGGGTTTTGGGACTACTCATGTGTTTTAATGACTCAGGAAGCCTAGGTCACAACAGTGAGCTTCTTGGGTGAGAAGTGAAACATTTTCAAGGAAAAACCCAAGAAAGTCCACTTGCCTTTTGGAAAACCACCTTTGGGACAACCATGACCTGGATGATTGAGAATCTCCGTAGACACTTGACACTTCATTTTGTATTCTATTTGAGTCTCTTACCTGTTTTTTTTTTTTTAAACTCAGGTAGTATTTTCTAATTTGTTTTATTGTATACTGCCTGGAGAGCATCAGCTCTTGGACTGATGAAACATTTTAGATCAGGTTTAGAATTAGAATAACAAAGTTGGAAGGGACCTTGGAGGTCTTCTACTCCAACCCCCCTTCTTAGGCAGGAAACCCTACACCACTTCAGACAAATGGTTATCCAACATCTTCTTAAAAACGTCCAGTGTTGGAGCTTTCACAACTTCTGGAGGCAAGTCGTTCTACTGATTAATTGTTCTAGCTGTCAGAAAACTTCTCCTTAGTTCTAAATTGCTTCTCTCCTGGATTAGTTTCCATCCACTGCTTCTTGTCCTGCCCTCGGGTGCTTTGGAGAATAGCTTGACTCCCTCTTCTTTGGAGCAGCCTCTGAGATATTGGAAGACTGCTATCATGTCACCCCTGGTCCTTCTTTTCATCAGACTAGACATATCCAATTCCAGCAACCATTCTTTATATGTTTTAGCCTCCAGGTTCCTCAATGCTCCCTGGGAAGCATGCCCACCTCTGACCCCCACAAATCTTCTAAGTTGAGACAGCTTTACTAGCATCATCTTGCTAATCCTGGTATACCCCGTGGCATTGCTGAGCACATGTCGGTAGAGGGAGAGCGGAGAGGAGAAACCAGGCATTAAAAAAGGAAAAAAACACCAACTAACTCTTAGCGACGCAACATTTGTACTAGTTCCACCTAATGAAATGCTGATTCCCCCAGAGCTGGTCTGGGATTTGCAATTAAAAATTGATGGGAAATAAAGCTGCACCATCTGATGGGGATTCACTGGGTAAATAATGCTTAATCCCGTCTGGGACCCTCGGTCTTAATGAAGAGCCATGCAGATGTTTGCTTAAACTAACGCTTGTCAGTAAGGCTTAATCTGTAAAAAGTTGAAGGATCAAACCGCTTAGTCTGGAGTGAGCAACGGTCTTTATAAAAGGGGGAGGTAAATACCCTTGATCCCTTCTTAGCTCCCAGTAGCAACTTGGTCTTTGCAGTTCATTTTCAATGGTTACCCAAATATCCGGGTGGGATTATATGAGGACGATGGCGATTTCATGCAACCCGTTTCCTTCTGAAATATAAGTGAAGGTCTAAGTGAAGCTGGCCTGGCCAAAGACATTCTTAGAGCTTCAGTGCTTCCACACTAGAGCTGAGAGATAGGCAGGGTGTCAGGATTCCAAGTAACACCCCTAACGAAAGAAGACTCCAAGTCTTGAAGTTCCTCAAAGTTTCATCTTATTAGAGATGTCATATTGGCACATTTGGGAAAACCCGAATCTGAAAGCTTCCAGGTTTTCCCCACCCAAGAGAAAGTTCAAGTCCCTGCCCAGCACCCACATGTCCATCACATGGTCCAATCAAAGCACCGTCCCAATTGGAGATGCTTCCCAGTTCCATCCTTCCAGGTGCAGGGCAAGATGTCCTTGACTCTCTGAGAAAGGAATGTTATTATGACTATATATCACCCATGATCCATACAATCCCCCCTCCCAGTTTCCCACAGTAGGAAATGTGGCAGGCCTGAAGGCCCAATGCAAAAGATGGCTTCCAGGCCTGACACAGGGGGGATTAGAGATAGCTGGGGCTGTGTAGTCAAAATAAAATACTTTCTCTTGGGAGCCAAGGACGTTCTCACACCTGGCCGGAGGAAGCTGGAGTGATGTCACCAGACCAGCAGATGCTGCCTTGATTGGGCCATGTGATTGATTGTTTAGGATTGGGGGGGAAACTTTCACTTTTAATTAGGTGAAAACCAAGGGGCCCTTCAGAGTCGGTTTTCACCAGATTGATATTTCCAATAAAGCTATCCTTTGAGGAATCTACCTGCTTCGGAGTTTTTGCTTGCAATGGATATATTTACTTGGAACCCTGACATGAGGATTGGCTACCTTGGGATGGTTGGTGGCCTGGTCTTGAGCAAGGAACTGGGTGTGTTGGTGACATGGTTTGACATGAGCAAGAAACTGGGTATGTCTAGTCTAATGAAGAGAAGGTCTAGGGATGGCATGATAGCAGCTTTCCAATATTTGAGGGGTCTTCACAGGGAAGAGGAGGTCGACCTATTCTCCAAAGCACTTGAGCTCAGGACAAGAAGCAATGCGTGGAAGATTCTCAGAGGTCCAACCTAGAAATTTCCTGACAGTGAGAACAATTGATCAGCGGGATGGCTTGTCTTCAGAAGTTGTGGGTGCTCCATCGCTGGAGGTTTTCAAGAAGAGATTAGACAGCCATTTGTCTGGAATGATATAGGATCTCCATTGAGCAGAGAGTTGGACTAGAAGACCTACAAGGTCCTTGCAACTCTTATTCAGTAAGGGAAGGGAAGGTTCTTGACTCTGAGACATCCTTATTGTCCTCTAACTGATCCTGACCAGCTCAAGATTGACTCAGCCTTCCATCATTCCAATGTTGGTAAAATGAGGGCCCAGATTGTTGGGGGCAATATGCATGGTAAAGGTAAATGTAAAAGTTCCCCTTGCACATATGTGCTAGTCATTCCTGACTCTAGGGGGCGGTGCTCATCTCCGTTTCAAAGCCGAAGAGCCAGCACTGTTCTAAGATGTCTCCGTGGTCATGTGGCTGGCATGACTCAATGCCAAAGGCACACGGAATGCTGTTCCCTTCCCACCAAAGATAGTCCCTATTTTTCTACTTGCATTTTTTACATGCTTTCGAACTGCTAGGTTGGCAGAAGCTGGGACAAGTCACGGGAGCTCACCCCGTTACGCGGCACTAGGGATTCGAACTGCTGAACTGCCCACCTTTCAATTGACAAGCTCAGCATCCACTGAGTCATTGCATCCCTAATATGCATAGAGAGGGCTGCAAAACTCTGAAGAGGTATATAAATCTAAGTGCTATTGCTAATCAGACAAAAACCTACTAATATGTCTTTCCCATTGTATTTCCCCTCCCCCAAGTAGAGAGAATCTAAATTTCCAGTGAGATAAAACAAAAAAACAAAAACAAAAATCTAAGCTGAGAATTTCTCCAATATCTTCTCTTTCTGTGAAAAGGGAGAGATGGAGGACAGAGAAAATAATTCTCTTTTTCATCAGCCCAGCATGAATTGAAAATGCAAGATAATCAGACTGATTCGTTTTCCAATAAATGCAGTCCAGGATGACAAACCCGATGCAAATTCAATTTTTGTCTAAAAGAAAAGTCTAATAAGCAAGATCAGTTCAGAGTCAATCCCCGCTAATAGAATTCAAACACGTGCACTCTCCATGCCTAAAGGAATATATGAATGGAGTTATGATTCTAAGATTCTTGGTACTTGGGTTTTATATATCTCATATTAAAAGGGAGCGATTATTCTATTTGAGGATTATCAAAATATGTCCCTCCTTTCTCTGCTGGAGCATGTATTTTTCTCTAAATGAGGTGTAAATATAAAATGGATATCAAACTAATTGTAGGAGAGCCTGAAGAGCTGGAGTGGGGTGGAGTTAAACATGTCATTAGCTTAGAATTATTCGTTGGCTGGCTGAGGAATTCTGGGAATTGAAGTCCACAAGTTTTAAAGTTGCTAAGTTTAGAGATCTCTGATCTAACTCATCATTTGTAAGTCACCAAGGTAAGCCATGTGGCAATGTTGGCAGCTACCCCCATGACTGATCCAACCAAGATCTGAACCTGGTGTTTTCCAGATGTTTTGGACTGTACTCCAACCATTCTTTAGTCATATTGGCTGGGGCTGGTGGGATTTAGCCCCAAAACACAGAGTTGCTTGCTTCTTATATTGAAGGAAGCACATTATTCTTGCTATTTTTCTACCAATAAGGAGACAAAATCCTGTTTTTTCTGTGATGGGGCTTTTACTTTAGAGAGGAAACCTCCCCAGAGAGAGGGCTTCACATACTGTAGCAACTGGTTCACTCAGCACTGGAAATGTGAGCGCGTGCGGCATCACAAAACATGCATGTGGCTTCTTTTGCTCTTGCTCCTTCTCTTATTGCTCTTTCTTCTTGTTCTTTGGCTGTCTGTTGGTTGTTCTTTTTTTTCCTCCTGTCATCCATCCCCTCTTTCTTTACTCAATCTCTCTTCCTCTTGAAATCCTATGTACTGTTCATAAAATCTTTCTGCTTTGTCTATTGTATCTAATCTGTGTCTTTGTTCCTGCCAATTCACCTATATTCCTTTGGCATCATGTGTATGGTGTCACAAAACACAGCAATTTGCTCTCGTGTGCCACCTGCACATGTGTGCGATGTCAAACAACATGTCAATTCGCTCATGTGCACTGTCTGCACATGCATGTGGCATCAAAAACACAATGATATAGGATGGAATTGCATTCAGGGGGGTGGGCGGGGGCGGGGGAAGGCCCACCGCATCCACAGGTCGCCACTACCAGTTTGCCCGAACCAGTCCGAACCTGCTGAATACCACCTCCAAAACCCCCCTCCCCTTGAGTAATGAATTTATTTGTTATTCACTTCAGGGTCTGCTTATGTTCTTCCTTTATAGGTCTCAGACAACTGTGACACCATCTTTGTGAATGGGAAGGAAATGAAAAGCAAAGTGGACGCCATTGTAAACTTCACCTACCAGCATTTTACCACTCAGCTAGAAATCACTGTATGGGTTCCACGGCTCCCATTACAAATTGAGATCTCCGATACTGAACTGAGCCAGATCAAGGGTTGGAGAATTCCCGTCACCTCCAACAAAAGGTATTGGAACCACATCTTGTATATTTTTCTCAGAAATCAGTCAATACTCCTGGTGCGATATGTTGCGGCCCGCCAGCGGCCAGCAGAGCTGGCAACAGATTCAGACAGTGAGGAGGTTGGGGAGGAATGTGGGCCAGTCCTGGAGTCTGGGGAAGGCTCAGACAATGACTCTGAGTCAAAAGCAGAGAGGGGGCCAAGGCCATCTGGTAGTTCTTTGGTGCCTCTGGAGTCTCTGGAGTCTGACATCAGCGAGGCAGAAGAACAGCGTGAGCCTGTTCCCAGTATGCATATGCACAGAGCTGCCAGAAGACAGGAACAATTAAGAAAACAGGATTAACTTGAGAATAAGGCTTGGAGATGATTGGCTCCTCCCATAAGACATAAAAGAGAAGCGAACGGGACGTGAGCTTTTGCAGGAAGCAATTAGTTCATCTGGTCAGTAAAAGGTCAGGAAAAGTTCTGTTTGACTCTGTGCTAAGTTTGGTCTTGCCCTGCGTTTGGCAATTAGTTCTCTGGCAGCATTCCAAGTGAGATACGGTAGGTGTTTGTAAACACTCCCCTGAAAGACTGTTCGAGAAGCCTTTCGGACTGGGAATGACAATAATTCACAGCCATATGAATTAAAGAGGTTTGCTGGGACTAAGATTGTGCTGTATACTTTCTAAGGAAGCCTAGGTCAGAATACAATATCCCACCAACTAACACCACCAACCAGTTGCCTTGGAGAAGTTTCTGAGTTCTGCCTGTTAAGGATATTCGTCTCTTCTGCCTGTTAATCCCCAACCTTATCAGTTGAAATACTGATAAGTATTATCAGTTGAAATATGGAATTCGGCAACCCAGTGGTGAATATTTCACACAGTGAACTGGCTTCATTTAATTGGAAAATGAAAAGAAAAAGAGGGAAATGGATTCTTGTTTTAATCTCCTACTTAAATTCCTACCAAAGCATTAGCCGGTCTGAATTCAGATATGGGCTTTGAACAGTTTAATAACTTCTTGCATTAAATGAGTAGGACCCAACAATGACATTCATATTGACTCAAAGTCAGTGGTGAAATCCTCCTTGGATCACCACCGGTTCGCTACCTGTGCATGTGTGTGCACGCGCATGCACATGTGCATGCGCAGTGCATGCCAAAAGCATGCTGTGCATGGAAAAAGGAGGCTTAAGAAGGTAAATAGAACAGCGAGGGGGTAAAAAACAGCTGTGCCCCGTGATTTAGAATATAAATCACGGGGCACAGCTGATTGTTGGAAATACCGGTTCGAATGGTTCACCCGAACCGGTAGCTTTTTTTACTACTGGTTTGCCTGAACCGGTAGCTTTTATTACTACGAACTGGTAGCATTTCACCCCTGCTCAAAGTCAATAGCAATTGAAGGAACCATTTATTCACTACATCACTTGAATCAACTAAGGAGAAAGATAGTTGACATGGTTGTGCGAATCAACCTTTAACCAAACTTGGTTTAAAGAAGTGGACTTAATGTGCTACAGATTTATTTATTTATTTATTTATTTATTGGTTTGATTTATATGCCGCCCTTCTCTGGAGACTCAGGGCAGCTTACAATGCGTTAAGATTGTCTTCTTCCAACAAATCTTAAGGAATTCTTTTGCTAATCTCCAAGAGTCTAAAGCCAGCAAGATACAGATTAGGTATCTTGTTGGTTTCTGATTATTCCTGATCTTTTTTTTTCCCTTGAATATATTTCACATCCTTGAATTCCTTATCCCAGACAAATATTATCAGCAGAAGCATGCAAATGACCCTCTTATAGAAATTGTAAATGTAATTCCATCAAGAATGTTTATCCAGATGCTTCTGTGCATTGAGAAAACAGCCCACCGAAAGGATTTCATGACAAATATATCCATATTTGGGTTTTTTCCCCCCAAGAAATTGTTGAAAATGATTGGCTTTTTTTATGGTAGTATTTCACAACTCATGGAATTGCATTTTAAGCTGTAGCGGTGTTGCATATTTGTGCATGAAAAAATTGTAAAATAAATTGAAAGACACGAAAAAAGTTAACATCCTGTTTTAGACCAGGACTGTATAATACATCCGGAAATAATTTTGAAATAGGAATAGTGTCAGGGTTCCAAGTAACACCCCCAACGAAAGAAGACTCTGAGGCTTGAAGTTCCTCAAAGTTCCATTTTATTAGAGATGTCATATTGGCACATCTGGGAAAACCCGAATCTGAAAGTTTCCAGGTTTTCCCCACCCAGTCCCTGCCCAGTACCCACATGCCCATCACATGTTCCAATCAGGCACCATCCAAAACTGGAGATGCCTCCCAGTCACCGCATCGCAGCTGCAGGGCAAGGTGGCCTTGACCTTCTGAGAAAAGAATGTTATTTTGACTACATATCACCCATACTCTATGCAATCCCCCCTCCCGTTTTCCCACAATAGAAAATGTGGCAGGCCTGAAGGCCCAAATGTAAAAGATGGCTTCCAGGTCTGACAAACAGCTGATTTGGATGCTGAAAATCTCACTGCACTTCAGACGTATTTCCTAATTTTGTTCATCTTTGCCAAATTAGATCCCCCCCCCCAATTTCTAATGTAGTCTCTTCTGACTACAGTCTGTTCGTCCAATTCAGAGACTTTACACATATCTTGTTTATACACTCTGTTTAGGGACAGAATGTATCTGCCCTCAGTGTGGAAGGGATGGCCACTCTCGAACTGGCCTTTTTAGTCACACTAGATGCTGTTTTAGGACTTCTTTCCAGAGCACGATACCATAGTCTCTTGAGACTGAAGGATGCCAATGAATGAATGTTTATCCTTCAGAATTAAAACCTGGGTCCATCTGCATGCAAAAGTTATTCTTCCCCACTGTTGCAAGGACAGATCCACAAAATGGGCGCCAGCCTTCCAATGCAAGTCGTTGAATGCAGCCAAGCGCGTATTGTTGAGGCTGGCAAAAATTTAATAGGGAAAAATATATCCTTCGGCGGATGAAAAAGCTTCATCACGTCAGATGGCCCGTCTGCCGCATTGTTTCAAGTTTGCATCTGCAGATGTTTGACCGGGCCATTTGTGGCGAGATAGCCAAGGCAGGAATAAGCCTGGCCCGTGCAATTCGGCTGCCAAGTGTTCTAACTTTCAACGTGATGCCGCTTTTTCAAAATTTAACCCCGAGAGGCGTCTGGTTTGCATCGATCGAGCCAGCTGAAAACTTGCTATGCTGTTTGCAAGCCGGTAAACTGTCCCCCACCAACCGCTCTTTCGATTAATGCCAAGCCACGGGGCACGTCTTTTTGCCAAGTTGGGGTTTTGTTGTTGTCATTCAGGCAAAAAGCAAAGACGGGAAAGAGCTGTGTGGAAATGACAGTTAAATGCGGTCTGCCAGCTTGCTCCCTCTCTCTCTCCCACTCTGTCGTTCTCTTTTAAGAGTCTCCTGCAGAAGTTTGTTTTTTCCAGTTCCAAATGATTCAAATAAATGGATTTCAGAGACTGAGCTCTTCAAAACAGACCAGCACCAGTCCAGAACTTAAGCTCCTGGGACTCCAGATAGGGAAGCTTCAATAGAAATATGAAATTATCCTGTTTCGATGTTTCAGAATGCACATCAAGAAAGATTTCGGCAATCAAGGGGATTGGGGAAGTGAGATTAGGGCCAAGAGAAGCACTTGAAGAAACTCAGTAAGTTTAACCTTGCCCAAAAATAACCTGGGAGATAGGGAAACTCTCTTCCAAAACCTAAAAGCCTTGGTACTACAGTGGTTTAAAGCACCCTGTTATTAACACAGCTGCCTGCAATTTACTGCTGGTTCGAATCTCTCCAAGGCTCAAGGTTGACTCAGCCTTCCATCCTTTCTAAGGTAGGTTAAATGAGGACCCAGTTTGTGGGGGCAATAAGCTGACTTTGTATAAATATACAAAAGGATGAAGGCTATTGCTTAACGCACTGTAAGCCGCCCTGAGTCTCCGGAGAAGGGCGGCATATAAATCAAATTAAATAAATAAAAAAAAAATAATAATGCCGAATTTAAAAAAAAATTAAATTATCCCAGATTGTAGCAAATGGGTTGGAATCAGGAATGGGTTTCACTTACCTTTGCTATCAGTTTGTTCACTTGTGCGCCACATCTGTGCATGCACAGAAGCTTCTGCACATGCGCAAACCATATTTGATGATGTCTGGGTGGGTGGGCGGAGCCTCCCACCACCGCTGCTACCGGTTAGCCCGAACCAGGGTGAACCAGTAGCAACCCACCACTGGTTGGAATCATCGAATGCCAGGGTGAAAAGGCTTTTGGAAAACATCTAGTATGACTGTGGAGATTCTCAATCATCCAGATCATGGTTGCCCCAAAGGTCTAGGAGATGACCAGACTGAGCCTGAAGGAGGGGTCAAACATGTCATAAGTCATGAGTCCCTGTGCATCTGCAAGAGATCTAAGTCCAGTACACCTTGAATGCCTCTCTTATCACCTGTGCATTTCCCTTGACTTGTTAGTTGGTCAGATTCTTGTAGAGAGCTTAAGCTTCCAATAAATCTTTATGCTCATTTAACTGCCTGGATCTCCCGATTTCCTCAGTGCTTGACATTAAGTGCTTTTTCCAAAAGGCAACTGGGCTTTCTTGAGTTTTTTTTCTTTGAAAATGTTTTGCTTCTCATCCAAGAAGAACTGAAGAAACGTTTTGGATGAGATGAGAAATGTTTTCAAGGAAAAAAAAATCCCAGTTGTCTTTTGGAAAAAAGCACTTTGGGGACATGTAGTGTAGTGTTTCCGAATCCCAGCAACTTCAAGATGTAGGGTCTTCAACTCCCAGAATTCCCCAGCTGGCAACTTTAAGACGTGTAGACTCCAACTTCTAGAATTTTGGCTGGGGAATTCTGGGAGTTGGAGGTTCACGTACCTTAAAAGGTGCTGAGATTGAGAAACTCTGGTCTAGTTGATTCATTGGCCAGTACAGGAACCCATTTGAAGACTTCTCACATTGGGAAGTCCTCACTAGTCCCATCTGTCTCATGACCAACTTTTCCAAGGCTTCTTATGATTCATTCCGTAACCCAGTTTTCTGCTCACACCAAGTGTCAGCATTCCGAGTAACACATCCAAAGAAATCAGAACTCCGAGGCAGGCATGTTCCTCAAAGAACATGTTTATTGGATACATCATATCGGAACAGCTAGTGGAAACCAACTCTTAAAAATTCCCGCGGTTACAGTGTAACTAAAAGAGTAAAAGTTTCCCTCCCCAAAGGACCCAGGTCCAGTTGTGAAATCTGAACCGGTTTGCCACCAGTTCGCTGGCCGTGCGTCATGGGTGAAATGCTCCCGGTTCGGACCGGCTCGGGCAAGTAGGTAGCGGAGATTGAGGCTAGTTCGCCAAACCGGGAGCAATGGCTGGCTGGCCACGCCCCCGAACCGATCCACGGCCCTCAGTCCTGCCATGCTTGCCTGCCTTCCATGCTGCCTTCCTGGCATCCCGGTGGCTAGCTTGCGAAGGCAGGCAAGCAGAAGCCCACATGGAAGGCAGGCAAGCATGGCAGGGCTGCGGGGAAGGAGCTAGCAGTTTACTGCCCCCCCCAAGCAGCGGCTTCCCTGCTCAGACCTGACAAGCTATGCAGCCATAGCAATGGGGTTGTTTTGTTCACTGCGGTGGTGCTTTGGGAGGGCAGGTGGACATATTCATTATAGTTGTCAGCTGCAGACGTCCGCCTGCCCTCCCAAAGCATCACCTCGGTGAACAAAACAATCCCATTGTGCTGTGCCTCCTTCTGCAGCCAAACGCGCCCAGCCGTGCATGCCCTTTCCTCAAAAGGGCTTTGCATGGGGTGCTTGGAGAGCGAGCGAGCGAGCATGAGAGCTCTCCAACCTCTGGTGTGTGTGTGTGTGTGTGTGTGTGTGCATGTGTGTGTGAGGGAGGGAGGGAGGGAGGGAGCGATCTGAAGCTGAGGCACCCAAACTTATGTAGCCACGCCCACAGAACCAGTAGAAAAAAAAATTAGATTTCACCCCTGTCGTGCATGCGTGCTGTGCGCCAAAATGTGTACTTCACATGGAAAAAGAAGACTTCCTAGGTAAGTGGAACAGCGAGGGAGGGAGAACAGCTGTGCCGCGCGATGTAGCTTCACTAGAAAGTAGGATTTCCTGCTAGCAAATATAAAAAGCGCAGCATAGCTGATCGTCGGAAATACCAGTTCGGACAAACCGGTAGCTTTTTTTTACTTCTGGTTCACTTGAACCGATAGTTTTTATCACTAATGGTTCGCCCGAACTGTGGCGAACCAGTAGCATTTCACCCCTACTCAGGTCACATTGTCCAATAGAAGCGGTTGGCAGGCTCCTTGGTCACTCCTGTTCCTCTTTAACTGCCATGTGATGGGATGACCTTGGTTCTCATGGGAGAGCGCTTTATTGTGTCTGCGAGATGATTTAGTTACGTATTTCCCTCTCATCCTCCCCCCCTAAGTACATGGCAACTATGAAGCAGCAAAAGATGGCTTCAGCAGGTTCGATTCTGAGTTGACACCAAGAATTTGGATTCTGTGATCAACATAGTCCTTCCCAACTCTTATTTTCTATGTTTCACACCATTGGTTGCAACTTGCACAGCCTTGTTGTTGTTAGTTGCAAAGTTGTGTCTGACCCATCACGACCCCATGGACATCGTTCCTCCAAGCCTTCCTGTCCTCTACCATCCTCTGGAGTCCATTTAAGCTCATGCCGACTGCTTCAGTGACTCCATCCAGCCACCTCGTTCTCTGCTGTCCCCTTCTTCTTTTGCCCTCCATCGTTCCCAGCATTAGGCTCTTCTCCAGGGAGTTCTTCCTTCTCATTAGGTGGCCAAAGGATTTGAGTTTCCTCTTCAGGATCTGGCCTTCTAAAGAGCAGTCAGGTTTGATCTCCTCCAGGACTGACCGGTTGGATCACTTTGCAGTCCAAGGGAATTGCAGGAGTCTTCTCCAGCACCAGAATTCAAGGGCCTCAATTCTTTGATGCTCAGCCTTCCTTATTGCACAGCCTAAGAGACACGTATCGCAGCAATTGCACACCAAGAGAGCCAACATGAGATCTCAGCAACCCTTCCATGCCTCTGTGTCTTTTCCAAGATTCTTCTGCACTGAAATGATCCAGCCACATGCAAGTTGATCGTCTCCAATTTTCCCTCTGGGCAAAGTGGCTTTTCTTGAACCATGGAAATGCATTAATCTGCAGTAAGGAAATCAAGATCAGGGTTCCTTATCTCCAAAGAGATTATGGAAAGCCACCAAGCACAAGATGGTTCCTCATATCATGCCAGTCCCTTAAGAGAGGAGGGATCTGAAGGAGAGAGGAAATGTGGAATTCAGAGTCTATGGCACTCTCCACAAGAATAATTTTCCAGATGGAAATTTGGTTTTTGGTTAGGTATCTGTTTAGGATTAATGTACTAAGGCGTGCATCGAATAGAAAAACCAGCTTCTCAAATGGAGTGCTCCTGATCGCAGCAAATGAAAGGAATAAATTTAAATTAAAGTCAAATCCGAGTTGGGAGTGAGGCAGGCTAAGACTGATGGCCTGAATAAGAACATTTATTTGGATTCATTACATGGCTAGAAAATAATTATTCCCTTGTTAAAGTTCGTACATCACCTTTGCAGGCCAAGGGCCGAGAACATTTTGCTCTTGATAATGCCTGGCTAAAGAGCCAGTTTTACGCTCTTTAAATTCTGATAATCCTGCCTCTATTTTTTTTTAATCAATGCAAGCTTGCTCTTCCCTGCCCAGTCATTGGTCAAAGAGTTTAACCTTTGGATGTACAGATCAGTGGTGGAATTCAATTTTTTTTACTACTGGTTCTGTGGGCGTTGCTCGGTGGGCGTGGTGTGACTTTGTGGATGTGGCTTGGTGGGCATGGCAGGGGAAGGATACCACAAAATCCCCATTCCCTCCCCACTCCTGGGCCCAGCCAGAGGTGGTATTTGCTGGTTCTCCGAACTACTCAAAATTTCTGCTGCCGGTTCTGCAGAACCTGCTGAATTTCACCCCTGGCACAGATAGTCCTTGACTTACAACCATTTGTTTAAGCAACCATTCAAAATTACAATGGCACTAAAAAAAAAAAAAGACTTACAACCTGTCCTCACAATGATGACCCTTGGAGCATCCTCACAGTCCCTTGATCAAAATTGGGGCGCTTGGAACTGGCGTGTATTTATGACGGTTGCACTGTCCCGTTCTGACCCAGCCTCCACAACTAGGGACAAGACATTTACTTATGAGTAAAACAACCCCCTTTTTATCACAGGCCAGTACCAGTCTTTTATTCACATGGATAAACAAAAATAAAATAAAAATCAAACGTAATTAGTCCCAACGAAACCTGGGTTTAGCCAAGGAACCTGAATTGCTTGCTGTATGCTAGAAATGAATGATTGTCTGAGACAACCAGCTTCTCCCAAACCCCTCCTATTTATTTCCCAGGCAGGGAGGGGCTGGCTATTGTCAGTGTCTGCCTCTCCCCGAGAGCCGGCTTATTGCTTTCCTTAGCTCTCCTCTCCTTTCCTCTCTGCACATATGTGCATCTGGAATGGGCCCCATCTGTTCCTCCCCCTCACTCAGCTCAGGCCCCAAAGACAGATGCCTCTCCACCTGGGGGAGGACGGAAGGGCCCGGCTCTGCCTCTGTCTCTGATGCTGCTTCCTTATCAGAGCCTTCCAAAGACTCTGAAGCCAGCCTAGGCCCTCCATCAACCTCCTCCTTGTCTGACTCTGCAGATAGCTCTGTTGGCAACCGACTGGCCACAACATGTCTTTGGGTCATCTGATCTCCATTTGCAACCTTCCCAGACAGCTTCTGACAAGCAAAGTCAGTGGGAGCAGTTGGATTTGCTTAACAACCTCACAGTTCACTTAACAACTGCTTAACAACAGTGGACAAAAACAACCATCAAAACAAGCTATGACCCATTTAACAGCTGCCTTGCTTAGCAATGGAAATTTTGGTCTCAATTGGGGTCGTAAGCTGAGGACTATCTCTCGGGGTGGGGGGAATCAGACTGTTTTTCAACATAACCAATACCGTGTTTCCCCGAAAATAAGATCCTGTTTTTTATTTTTTTGAACCCCAAAATAAGCACTCGGCCTTATTTTCAGAGATCGTCTTATTATTTTGGGATGCATGGAGCAAGATGGGGCTCCTCTTGCCATCTTAACTGATTTCCAGCTCTGCATTTAAATATTTTTGGGGAGGGCTTATTTTCGGGGGGAGGCTTATTTTAGCACATGTGCTCAAAAGCCCAATTGGGCTTATTATTGGGGAATGTCTTATTTTTGGGGAAACAGGGTACCTTTCTCATGATGTGCATGTCTGCCTTGACAGGCCCACCCGTGACAGTGACGAGGAAGAGGATGATGAGAAGAAGGGCAAAGGTTGCACCCTCCAGTACCAGCATGCGATGGTGCGTGTCCTGACCCAGTTTGTGGCCGAATCATCTGACCTTGGAGGACAGCTGACCTACTTGCTTAGCTCTGAATGGCAGTTTGACATCACAGACCTAGTGGCTGATTTCATGAAGGTGGAAGAGTCCAAAGTAGCCAAACTACAAGGAGGCCGAGTTTTGATCGGTCGTGAACAAGGGATTACGACTGTTCAGGTACAATGCAAAACCCCAACTTTTCTGCATGAATCTAAAGACAACGGGTGTGTGTGTGTGTGTGTGTGTGTGTGTGTTTTGAATTACCAGATTGGGAGCTTTATTATCAGGCATCAGTTCTTACCTGGCTGAAAGAGTGGGTAAATCTGAAGATTATTAATATTGGAGGGACACATGTCAGAGTTTGTTGCAATAATCAAATCCAGAAAGCACACATAGATAACTGATTCAGCAGGATTCATTAACTTCTCTTTATATACATAATAACACATGAATAAATGTACAATACCAATAGTGGTTCTTCCAACGTGTTAGAGAGGAGAGATCAGTTTTCAGTTCAGAGTTCAGAGCAGACTAGTTTCATTTTACAGCTGAGCACAGAGCTAAGCCACACTCAGACTTCTTGCTTAAGTTTCTGTTTCCAAACAGCCCTCATTGGCTGATCCAGTTGCTATGCCTATTCATTGGCTGACCTTGTTACCATGTCTCTGCCAGTTCAGGAATATTCTGATAACACAATCTTCAACTGGGGGGGACGGACACTTTTTTGTAGGATGAGAAGAATAAAATATATAGATACTTCCAAAGACATTATGTAAGAAATGCACTACTTTTAGTGTGGGAAAAAGTTACAACAACAACAACAATAACAACATCAACAAAAACTATAGGAAAATACCAGTCTGGCTTTCTACAAGGGAAGCACTGATACATCCAAATGTTATTAACTTGGTAGTTATTAGAGCCTTGGTAGTACAGTGGTCTAAAGCACCCTGTTATTAAGACCAGCTGCCTGCAATTACTGCAGGTTCGAATCTCGCCAGGCTCAAGGTTGACTCAGCCTTCCATCCTTTCTAAGGTAGGTAAATTGAGGACCCAGTTTGTGGGGGCAATAAGCTGACTTTGTATAAAATATACAAAAGGATGAAGGCTATTGCTTAGCACATTGTAAGCCGCCCTGAGTCTCCGGAGAAGGGCGGCATATAAATCAAATTAAAAAAAAAAAAAACCTTAGAAAGAATTGTAATATGCAAAGGTATCTTAAATGAAGATGGGGAACTGAAAATGACACAGGAATTGCAAAATCAAGGAACAGACCTAGCATGGTGGCCATACTTGCAAATACAATCAAGATATATGAAAGATGCAAAGACACATGGATTCAATAAAGAGCCAACAGTACTTAATCAGATATTTTTATCTGATGGACGGATGAAAAATTAATAAAGAAAATGTATACTCATTTATTAAGTTATAAAATGGAATATCAACAGGTGAAAGAAACGATGATAGCGTGGGCAAAAAACTTTGGATACACTACACTGGACCCAACCTTGATAGAACATGGACCACACCTTACTGAACATTGAGAAGAGCTTAAAAAGGCAAATGAAACCAATGGTGGCCCTGAAGACACATTAGCTGAGCTGTGAAATTGGGGGATGTTTTAGAAATCGCATCCTGCTAAGGTAATCAAGCAGGTTTGCAGGCAATCAGTCTGAAGGCTGAAAATTGGAAGATAAGTTGAGTATTCAAGAAAAAGTTGAGACGTGTTCAACTTTCAAAAGTTCTAAGAAGGCCTCCAAATTCTACCTTCTTGCTTGGGAGTCAGTTCTGTTGAAACTCAATGAGATGTCCAAGCGGACATGTAAGGGTGATAGAGTAACACTGTCTTTTCTGTAAGCTAAACCTGTGATAGGTTTGGGGCAGTATTGAAATACTTGAGAGAGTTTGAATTTTGCAACGGCCACTTTAATTGGGAGGCGAACTTTCTCTAAGTGGACCGGGGTGAAATGCTACTGGTTTGGGCCGGTTCTCCAGAACCAGTAGTAAAAAATGCTTTAAAAAGTAAAAAAAAAAGTTCCGAGGATCACACAGCACAGCTGATTGTTGCACAGCTGATCTTTGGAATTTTTTATTTTTTAAGCATTTTTTTTACTACCGATTCTCCAGAACCGGTAGTTGAAAAATGCTTTAAAAAGTAAAAAAAAAAGTTCCAAGGATCGCGCAGCACAGCCAGAACTGGTAGTTAAAAAATGCTTTAAAAAGTTTTTTTTAAAAAAAAGTTCAGAAGATCAGCTGTGCGACAATCAGCTGTGCAGCGTGATTTATATCCGCTAGAAACCAGGAAATCCTACTCTCTAGCGAATCTAAATCATGCAGCACAGCTGTTCTCCTCCCCTGCTCTTCTACTTACCTTTGCAGACTCTGAAAAGGCTTCTTAGTGCCTGCGGTGAGCACGCATGCGCATGAAGCATGAGTTTGGTGCGCATGCGCACAAAGAGCGGATGCGCACGCAAAGTGAACTGGAAGCAGACTTCAGAGCATTTCACCCCTGAAGTGAACCCGCTGAATGATGGCTCTGAAGATCCCAATTCTTGCTTAAAAATCACTGTCCGACTCTTTTAGGTTGAGCAATGTGAGTTTTCACCCTCTTTTTCCGTATTCACATTTTAAGGTCCTTTCTCCTCTGTCCGATTCCATTCTGGCTGAGAAGACCGTGATCGTACTGGAGGACAGAGTGACCATCACGGACCTCGGAGTACAACTGGTGGCGGGCCTGTCCTTGTCTCTCCAGACAAATAAAGGGAATAAGAGATTGATGGTGGCCACAGCCTCTGCTTCGGATATTCTTCACGCTGCTAAACAGGTAGGAAGGATTGAGGGATCATCAGCCATTGGAAACATAGAGGAATATTATATTTCCCTGAAAACGAGATTGTAAGATAAACATCCGGAGTAACCAGGGTGTTAAATGCAAAGGACAAACTTGTACATCGTCCAGACTGGAGTGAGTCTGCCTGCCTGCCTGCCTCTATATTCATCCATCCATCCGTCCGTCCGTCCGTCCGTCCGTCTGTCTGTCTGTCTGTCTGTCTGTCTATCTGTCTCTCTGTCTCTCTGTCTCTCTGTCTCGTCTCATCTATCTATCTATCTATCTATCTATCTATCTATCTATCTATCTATCTATCTATCATCTATCTATCATTGTCTATCTATCTATCTATCTATCTATCTATCTATCTATCTATCTATCTATATCATCTGTCTATCATCGTCTGTCTATCTATCTATCTATCTATCTATCTATCTATCTATCTGTCTATCTATTTGTCATTATCTATCTATCTTGTCTATCTATCTATCTATCTATCTATCTATCTATCTATCTATCTATCAGATAATCTAACAATATCTGTCTGTCTGTCTGTCTGTCTATCTATCTATCTATCATCCATCATCTATCTATCTATCTATCTATCTATCTATCTATCTATCTATCTATCTATCTATCATGTTTCCCCTAAAATAAGACCCTGTCTTATATTTTTTTGAACCCTGAAATAAGTGCTTGGCCTTATTGCTATGCACTCAAAAGCCCGATTGGGCTTATTATCAGGAGATGTCTTATTTTGGGGGAAAACAGGGTATCTTATCTTATCTATCTATCTATCTATCTATCTATCTATCTATCTATCTAATCTAATCTAATCTAATCTAATCTACCTATGTAATCTATCATATTTCTAAACCGCCCATCGCAAAGGAACTCTGAGCAGTATACAACAAAACACTAAAATAGAAAACAGTATCTAACAAAATTAAACTAGTGTATCATCTAGACCTTCTCAAGCAAATTCCTGCAAACTTGCTTTCCAGATCTATAGCTCCGACTGACAAACTAGCAAGGAGGTGTTCAGAGCAGCAGTGAAGCCATCTCAAGTATTGGGTTGTGGAAAAAAAATATGCTAAGCCCTTGTCCCTTCCACCCTAATGACAAAATTCGACCATAAAATAGAGTGAGAACTACAAAAGTATGGATTTTTGGTATATCAGGTGCACTGATTGGAAAACTGGAAACAAGCCAGGATGATCAATGGGAAATTTTTTGCCCAGTTTTTCAGATAATTGCCTCAAAAAAAAAAAAAATGAAGCGAGGAATCAAAGGTACATTATTTCAAAGAATTAGGCAGGCTTGGGAAAAAAACAACAACATTTGGACAGGTAATTTCAGGCAAAGAGGTCAGATTGATTTCAGGATGCCTCATTTATTAAAGTGGTTGGGATGCAAATCATCAGATAGCTTATAGGCAAAATGCATTCTGAGACATGCGGATGGAAAGATTATGTTAAAATGGAGCATTCATTCTTTTAAAAGCCACTTGTGTGCCAAGCAATTTCCAGCTGGTTGTTTTAAAAACAAACCAGTGTAGCAGACTCTTTGGGATCACTGTCTTATCCACTTTAACATCTGTATACTGTATATATATATTTTTATTCCACGTAATCTAAAGGTTTTTTTTTAAAAAAAAAAATTGTATACCTTTTCTGCAAACATTCTGCTCCATTATCGGCGGAATCTCCCCTCCCAAAGTGAATGAAAATAAAAGCGTTCTCTGCAATCCTGTGTGAAAACACCACATTGACTATCAAGTTTTGAGGAGGTGGGGAAGGAAAGAAAGAATTTGATTAAAATTTTAATACTGCAAAAATCTGTTTTATTGCCGCTTCACTTCCTGCCCTTGTTTGTGGTTTGACCGACAATGAAAGCAGACTGATTCCCCTGAAGAGAAGAAACAGCAGATTTTTCAAATGGGTTGTTAGTCGTGAAGTCGTGTCTGACCCAGCGCGACACAACTGGACAATATTCCTCCAGGCCTTCCTGTCCTCTACCATCCTCTGGAGTCCATTAAAACTCACTCCTACTGTTTCAATGACTCCATCCAGCCACCTTGTTCTCTGTAATCCACTTCTTCTTTTGCCCTCAATTGTTCCCAGCATTAGGCTCTTCTCCAGGGAGTCTTTCCCTCTCATTAGGTGGCCAAAGTATTTGAGTTTCATCTTCAGGATCTGGCTTTCTAAAGAGCAGTCAGGGTTGATCTCCTCTAGGACCGACCAGTTTGATTGCCTTGCAGTCCAAGGGACTCGCAGGAGTCTTCTCCAGCACCATAGTTCAAAGGCCTCCATTCTTTGGCCTTCTCAGCCTTCCTTGTGGTCCAATTTTCAACTAGAAGATTAATTCATTTCAAGATAGATGGATGAATAGAGAGATAGATAGATAGATTAAATAGATGTTGCTGTTAGTTGCAAAGTTGTCTCCCACCCATTGTGACCCCATGGACAACATTCCTCCAGGCCTTCTTGTCTTCTACCATCCTCTGGAGTCCATTAAAACTCACACCTACTGCTTCAGTGACTCCATCCAGCCACCTCATTCTCTGCCATCCCCTTCTTTTGCCCTCAATCATTCCCAGCATTCCCAGTCAAACAGGAGCCTGAGTGGCATAGGAGGCTAATGCCTCCTACTAAGGCAGCATTTAACATCCAGCTGCCTGCAATTACTGTGAGTTCAATTCTCACCAGGCTCAAGGTCGACTCAGCCTTCCGTCCTTTCTAAGGTGGGTAAAACGAGGACCCGGTTTGTGGGGGCAATAAGCTGACTTTGTATAAAATATACAAAAGTATGAAGGCTATTGCTTAACACATTGTAAGCCGCCCTGAGTCTCCGGAGAAGGGCGGCATATAAAAATAAATAAATAAATAAATAAATAAATAAATAAATAAATAAATAAATAAATAAATAAATAAATAAATCCTTCCTTCTCATTAGGTGGGAAACTGGGAAAACCATAGCCTTGACTATATGCACTTTTGTTGGCAGGGTGATGTCTCTGCTTTTTAGAATGCTGTCTAGATTTGCCATAGCTTTCCTCCCAGGAGCAACCGGCTTTTAATTTATTGGCTGTAGACCCCATGTGTAGTGATCTTGGAGCCCAGGAAAATAAAAGCTGTCACTACCTCCATTTCTTCCCCATCTATTTGCCAGGAATTGAGATGGCTGGGAGCCATGATTTTAATGGGTCATCTAGAAGACCCCAAATGGCACCAAGGTTTTTCCAACTCCTTGAGACCCCCAACTCTAAATCTGTTCAGTGTTCCTTGTGAAGGTGTACTATTTCTCAAAACCCCAAGGATCCAATCAATATTCTCTTGCTTCTAACCTAATCTCATTCATAACCATTTGCCTGACAAGAAAGTTGGGTCAATATCAAGAGTGAAGGACTAATTAAATCTATTCATTGCTAAGAGACTATGCCCAGGAACCTTCTCAACTAATGCTTAGCACCAGCTAGGAGTTAGATGAAGGTCCACAGAATTCAAAGGAAGTTGGACTTAGTTTGCTTGTGACTATGTAGGGATTCTAGGCTGATTCCTCTTTTACCTCCACCTTACTCTTTCCCCTACAGTTATAATGAACTGAACTGAATTAAATGGTGTAGACCAGGGGTGTCAAACTCAATTTCATTGAGGACCACATCAGGGTTGTGTTTGACCTCTAGGGGCTGGGGTGGGCTTGGCCAGCTTGACTTTACTAGTGTCGGGGGTGCCTGTGGCAGCCCGAGTGCTCTGCCAGCAAAAATGAGTTCCTGAGCTCCGTTTTTGGCTGCGACTGCCTCCTACAACCCTCTGCCAGTGAAAACGGCAGTCGGGAGAGCTGCATGGGGCCCTCGTGAGCTCCGTTTTCACTGGCAGAGGCACCACAGGCCACTACTTTGCTGTTTCTAGGTCATCCCTGTAGGCCAGATCTACACCTCACAGGGTGGATTCGGCCTCCCGGCCTCAAGTTTGACACTCCTGGTATAGATTCATCCATTCTCTTTACCCCTTACATTTCTCTGCTCCTTTTCTCTCTCTCACTGTAGGAAGCGGTGCTCAGCACTTGGCTTTTATTCAGCGATGGAACCGTGACCCCTTTAGATATCTACGACCTGAAGGATTTCTCCCTGGTGGTCACCTCCCTGGATGAAATGGTGGTGTCTGTGCATCAAAGGCAGGAAGACGACTGGCCGATAGTGGTGGCCGAAGGTGAAGGCCAAGGACCGTTGATTAAAATAGAACTGGTGATCAGTGAGGCATGCCAGAAGTCCAAGCGGAAGAGCAGCTTGGCTGTTGGGAAAGGGAACATCAAGGTGAAATTTGGCCGAAAGACATCCGAGCACAAGAATGGCAAAGATTCAGAGAGTGGTTTTAAAAGCAATTCGATAGAAAGCTCCTTGGAAGGGCAGGACTGGTCCATGAATCGGGATGAATTGGCCAACTCAAACGGAAGCTCTAAGTCTCTCATCCATCCAATTAATTCTGATGGAGAGGAACACCTTGGAAACGATTCTCTTACCTCTACGAGCTTTCCCACCCAAGAGGCTGTCCCGAGACAGAATAACCCCAGCGACCTCACCTTGGTTTCCAGGGGTTTAACCGATCTGGAGATCGGGATGTACGCCCTCCTTTGCGTCTTCTGCTTAGCCATCTTGGTCTTCTTAATCAACTGCGTGGCATTCGCCTGGAAGTACCGCCACAAGCGTTTCACCATCAGCGAGCAAGGGAACATCCCCCACTCCCATGATTGGGTGTGGTTGGGCAACGAGGTTGAGCTGCTGGAGAGTCCCGTGGACATTTCTCTCCCCTCTGATGAATGCACCACCATCCTGGACCGCGGGATGCTTTTTGAAGAGAGCAACTTTCTCCTCAACGGAAGTTCTCAGAAGAGCTTCCACAACCAGATCCTTCGGTCTTCTGACTACGATTGCGACAAGGACTACAGAAATGAACCTATAAACCCTCCCGGGCCCAAGCGGAAGAGGGTTAAATTCACTTCCTACACCACCATCCTGCCCGAAGATGGTGGCCCTTACACCAACTCCATTCTCTTTGACAGTGATGATAACATCAAATGGGTATGCCAAGATATGAACTTAGGGGATTCCCAGGAATTTAGAGACTATATGGAAAGACTTCAGGACCATATGTAAAACACACACACACACACACACACACACACACACACAGAGAGAGAGAGAGAGAGAGAGAGAGAGAGAGAGAGAGAGACAAGCAAACATACACAGAAACACACACTTATACATATATAAATATATATAAAACAAAAACACAATTATCTTTTTATGTTTGTATTCACCTTTATGCCTTCTGTTTTATGGACGATGGAGCCACAAAACCCAGCCACTGATGGGGGGGAACACTTCTCCAGATTGAGGAGATCTGGGGGGCAGGGGGCTCACGATGGCCGTGAGATGGAAGTGCCACCCCGGCTGTGTTTCTCTTTCATTGGATACCAAACAGCTACCTACAAATATCGGAAAAACACAATGAACATTTTTTTTTGTACGCCACCAGAAACTTTGCGATAGCCAATCCTGTTCAGCTCAAGACAAAGATGATGGGTTGGTCCGTTAACGTTTTTCACACGATGGAAAAAAAAAACATTTTGGAGACTGGGGTGGGGTGGGGTGGAGTTGATTTCTTTTTTTCTTTTTTTCCCCTCCCCTAGAAAATCTTTGTAGAAGCACAGTCAAGATTCTGTCTTCATAGCCGGAATCCACCTTCCTTGTAAAAAAAATGAGAACAAAATAGCCCGTTGGTCCAACACAGGCCAACCTACCCTTTTAATTACATTTTTTTAATACGGTTCATTTGTTTCGCAGTATTTGTTTAAAGAACTTTCTTGATTTTTAAAATAAATTGGGAAGGGGCAGAGGACGTGGGATGGGGATGGGGGGTATTTCCCGGTACATGATATGCCTTTTTCTTTTGAGAAGACTTTTTCAACCTTGGTTGTGCCAAAGTATCCTGCAATATAGTCCTATCAAGACAGCACCGTGTTTAGTTGATAATAAAAAGAATATATATATTCATTGGAAGCAATGATGAATGCGCCCCGATTAAATAAGCAACGGGGGGGGGGGGGTTGGTTTTTTTTGTGGAAAAAAAATTACTTGTTTGTATAAAAGTCCCGTGTTTCATTTTGGTAGAAGGTCTTCTCACTTCCTTATTTGGTAACTGGATAGCAAGGCTGTGAAGATTGACATGCTTTTGTGGGGTGTTTGCAGGGGTGAAATCCAGCAGGTTCTAACAGGTTCTGGAGAACTGGCAGTGGAAATTTTGAGTAGTTCGGAGAACCGGCAAATACCACCTCTGGCTGGCACCAGAGTGGGGAGGGAATGGAGATTTTGCAATATCCTTCCTCCAGGAGTGGGGAGGGAATGGGGATTTTGCAGTATCCTTCCTCTGCCACGCCCACCAAGCCACATCACGCCCACCAAGCCACGCCCACAAAACTGGTAGTAAAAACATTTGAATTCCACCACTGTGTGTTTGTATATGTGAAAAAGCAGATTTTGAGCAAAGGTTAGTTTGTAGAGCTTGCCTGGTCTGAGACTACAGACTCTAGCTCAGGGGTATCAAATTTGATTTCATTGAGGGCCGCATCAGGGTTGTGTTTGATCTCGGGGGGCATGGCCAGCTTGACATCACTCGTATTGGGGGCACCTGTGGTGCCCAAGTGCTAAGGCAAGACTTCCCTGAGACCCTCCCTCAACTCTCATTACCATGTTTCCCTGAAAATAAGACCCTGTCTTATATTTTTTTTGAATCCTGAAATAAGCACTCACCTCCCTCCTCTTCTTGGGGCAGGAATCCTCATGCCATCCTTAGCAATAGCAACAGCCCTTAGACTTATATACCACTTTACAGTGCTTTATAGCCCCTCTCTACGCGGTTTACAGAGTCATCCTATGGCCCCCAACAATCTGGGTCCTCATTTTACCCACCTCGGAAGGATGGAAGGCTTAGTCAATCTTCACCCGGTTCAAAATCAAACTGCTGGCAATGGGCAGAAGGAAGGAAGGAAGGAAGGAAGGAAGGAAGGAAGGAAGGAAGGAAGGAAGGAAGGAAGGAAGGAAGGAAGGAAGGAAGGAAGGGAGAGCAATAGCAATAGCAATAGCAATAGCACTTAGACATATGCTGCTTCACAGTGCTTTACAGCCCTCTCTAAGCGGTTTACAGAGTCAGCCTATTGGCCCCAACAATCTAGGTTCTCATTTTACTGACCTTGGAAGGATGGAAGGCTGAGTCAACCTTGAGCCAGTCAGGATCGAACTGCTGGCAGTGGGCAGAAGGAAGGAAGGAAGGAAGGAAGGAAGGAAGGAAGGAAGGAAGGAAGGAAGGAAGGAAGGAAGGACAATAGGAATAGCACTTAGACTTATATGCTGCTTCACAGTGCTTTACTGTCCTCTCTAAGCGGTTTACAGAGTCAGCCTATTGGCTCCAACAATCTGGGTCCTCATTTTACTGACCTTGGAAGGATGGAAGGCTGAGTCAACCTTGAGCCTGGTGAGTCCTGAACTGCCAAACTGTTGGCAGCTGGTGATCAGCAAAAGTAGCCTGCAGTACTGCACTCTAACCATTGTGCCACTGCAGCTCATAATAATTGTCCAACCTTAACTCACAACCATCACAATGAATGTCTTTCCTCCAGAATGTTCTTTTAACACCAACGCTCGGTGAGAAGGCCTTTCCTAAGCCATTCAAAAAGGCGCCTGTGCCTAGTTTGCTTCCAAACAAGCATCTTTGACCTGTGTGGTCTGTAGATGCCAGACCAATTCATTCACGAATGAATCAATTGAAAACTCCTAACACAGGTTGGCCATCATTTTCTCCAAGGTGTTGTGAGCAACCCCCACCCCCACCAGTGGTTGGTTCTGTAGCTGCCTGATATTGCTTCCTTTTCTTTCTTTGGAAAAAACCCAAAAAAACCTACCATCTATGTTCTTACAAGGGAACTGTATATACAATTAAAAAAAAAGATGGGGGAATAGAAGAGAATTTTAGCAGCTGTTTGGGGCATTCTTTCGAAGGTTCACAGCGGTTGTGGTCCATGGTGGGGTGGGTGGCTACACACAAGCCCTCTGAACACCGGTGTTCTGCCCCAGCTACACAAGAAAGAACGCAGCACACACAAAGTCTGTACAAACATTAGTTTACTAAAATAAAATCAGTTTTTTTTTCAAACAAAGGCTGTTAATTAACTTTCTTAAGAGCCTGCAAGAATCCAAAGAATAAATAAGCCCAGAAGCAATTTGCAGAGAACTAAGATCAAGACACGAAGGAGAGTGAATGAAGTTGTTCCCTGCAAATTGCTTCAGTCGGCGTTCCTCCTTAAATAGGCTAAGGGAGTGGCCAATTAGCCCCAAGCCTTATTGTCAAGGAGACCTCCTCCTGAGGAGCCACTCCTGCCTTTTGGCAGCCCTGCACGCCTGTGCATCAAGAAGAGACTCCTCCTTTTCATCCTCTTCACTTAAGGGAGCTTCTGGAGGTTCTGAAGGCCCTGGCTGAATCCCCGCCTCTGGCACCACATCTTCTCCAGCCTCCTCATTGTCCGACTCGAGTGCCAGCTGCACAGGCTGCTGGCGCAGCACCACACCAGCCTCCTCGCTGTTGGAATCAGCCACCAGCTGCACAGGCCGTGTACGGGCCACAATAACAGGTCACGGCAAGGTGGTGGTTTGGGTCATGGAATCAAGGCTCAGCTCCATTTTACATGCACCACAGGGTTTGACCATGGTTTGCAGCTGCCATCTTGGTTCTTTGACCCTCTCCTGCCTCTCATGGATGGTCTGTAGAGCTTCTCAGTCACCCAGATCATAGTTGTCCCATGTCTCATACTAATACCACTCTATAAAGTCTTAGTAAGACCACACCTAGAATACTGCATCCAGTTTTGGTTACCACACTATAAAAAAGATGTTGAGACTCTAGAAAGAGTGCAGAGGAGAGCAACCAGGATGATGAGGGGACTGGAGGCTAAAACATACGATGAACGGTTGCAGGAACTGGGCCTGGCTAGTCTAGTGAAGGAAGGACCAGGGGAGACAGGAGAGGAGTCTTCCAATATTGGAGGGGCTGCCACAGAGGGGAGGGGGTCAAGCTATTCTCCAAGGCACCTGAAGGCCAGATGAGGAATAATGGATGGAAACTGACCAAGGAGAGATTCAACCTAGAAATAAGGAGGAATTTTCTGACAGTGAGAACAATCAACCAGTGGAACAGAAGTTGCCTTCGGAAGTTGTGAGAGCTTCATCACTGGAGGCTTTCAAGAAGAGACTGGACTGCCATCTGTCAGAAATGGTGTAGGGTCTCCTGCTTGGGCGGGGGATTGGACTAGATGACCTACAAGGTCCCTTCCAACTCTGTTAACCTGTATGTTTGCAAGTTGGTGACGATTCTGTAGAGAGAAGGTGAAAAAATATCAAGAATGTTGACCCCCAACCTTGCAAGGGGACCCCTGCCCCTTTTTAATGGCAAGGGGGGCAGTAGTCCCCACAGCTGTGATGATCCTCTTAACTTCTTTTGATTCCTCCAACAGATAACACCTCCTGTCACCGCTGCAGGAAAGCCATTGCAACATGTATATTATGGGGATTTAATATATATATATATATATATGTGTGTGTGTGTTTTAAAAGCAAAGCCTTGAAAAGAAGCTAAACCGAAAGCTTTTATGTTGCTTTGTTCTCCTAAAAAGAGCCGTTCCTAGGAAAGCTAAATCCGAAAGCTTTTTGGAGTGGCGTATTACATATGGAGTTCAAAGGGGCACACTTAAGGTATATCAGGAAATAAAAAACACCACTAGAAATCGGTACGAGGCTGTTGATACTTTGCTATGTAAAAGTCCTGTCCCCAACTCATAACTCGGGTTTTACTTTGGGATTCAGCCTTTTTGGTACATTAGAAGAGGGAAGAATTGGAGAAGCAGAACTCTGAATGCTTTTGAGAGGTCCTTTTGCTTAGGAAAAGTTGTTTCACACAGGGGTGAAATCCAGCAGGTTCTGACAGGTTCTGGAGAACCGGTAGCGGACATTTTGAGCAGTTCGGAGAACCGGCAAATACCACCTCTGGCTGCTCCAGAGTGGGGAGGGAATGGGGATTTTGCAGCATCCTTCCCCTGGAGTGGGGTGGGAATGGAGATTTTGCAGTATCCTTCCCCTGCCACACCCAGCAAGCCACACCACACCACACCACACCACGCCCACCAAGCCACGCCCACAGAACCCGTAGTAAAAAAAATTGGATTTCACCACTGGTTTTACACCAGAGGTGGGTTTCAGCAGGTTCTGGAGAACCGGTAGCGGAAATTTTGAGTAGTTCAGAGAACCGGTAGTAAAAATTCTGACTGGCCCCGCCCCCATCTATTCTCTGCCTCCCGAGTCCCAGCTGATCGGGAGGGAATGAAGATTTTACAGTATCTGTCCACTGCCACGCCCACCAAGCCACGCCCACCAAGTCATGCCACGTCCATCAAGCCACACTCATAGAACAGGTAGTAAAAATATTTGAATCCCACCCCTGTTTCACACCCTAAAAATGCCTCCAGATTTACATCCAAATAGCAGAAATAGGTGGAAATTAAACCCCTGAAGATACTTCCCAGCAAGACAAGAAGATTGCATCGAGTGGTACAGCTGGGGTCTTTGCAAGAATTGATCTATCTCCCAGCAGATGGAATTTAGGCTCAGCAGCAGAGAAAATGGATGGCCATCGAGACAGGAGATTTATCATTTTTTAAAGAGTAAATAAAAGAAAAGGGTAAAGAATCATACCCAGGTATATTTAGAGAGTGTATCAATAGACATAACCATCGGTGCACGGGAAACCTTGAGCATTCGTAATAACAGGCCTGGTGCTTTTAAGATTCTGGATGGGACTTGAGAGACGACCCCCACAAGTTCGTAACATAGGGTAAAGGTACTAATAAAGGTAAAGGTTCCCCTCGCACATATGTGCTAGTCGTTCCCAACTCTAGGGGGCGGTGCTCATCTCTGTTTCAAAGCCAAAGAGCCAGCGCTGTCTGAAGACATCTCCGTGGTCGTGTGGCCGGCATGACTCAACGCCAAAGGCGCACGGAACGCTGTTCCCTTCCCACCAAATGTGGTCCCTATTTTTCTACTTGCATTTTTTACCTGCTTTCGAACTGCTAGGTTGGCAGAAGCTGGGACAAGGAACGGGAGCTCACCCCATTACATGGTGCTAGGGATTCGAACCGCCGAACTGCCAACCTTTCTGATCGACAAGCTCAGTGTCTTAGCCACTGAGCCACCGCTCAGTGTAATGTAACGTAGTGGATGTGAATAAAACATGACATCATTTTCAAAGTGCGTCAAGGAAACATGGAAAGGGTGATGGGGAGGAAGTTGAACAAGTAATGAAGAGTGAAGCATCTGGACCACATGTTTAGCTGATTTATTGCTCATGTCTACATACAAGAATCTACTCAACTAACAGTCAGCACTAAGTTGGCCCTACATAAGAATTAACAGAATTTAAAGGAGGTTAGTTTGTGGGAACGTCATGATTCCAGGCTGATTCCTCTCTTGACTCCACCCCCCAGGATCTGCCGGTCCTTCTCCTACAGCAGGGGTGTCAAACTCAAAGGCCCGCGAGCCTGATCTGGCCCACGGGGTGCTTAAATCTGACCCGTGGGGCTGGCGTGGAAATAGCAAAGGACCAGCCCGTGAGGCCTCTGCCGGCCAAAATGGGCCACAGGGGGGGCTTTGTGCGGCCCATGCAGGGCCCATTTTTGGCCTCCTCAGCTTCCTGCAGCACTCTGCCAACCAAAAATGGGCAGCGAGGAGGCCCCCCGAGGTCCATTTTTGGCTGGCCGGATGCTGCAGGAGGTCGGGAAGGCAAAAAATGAGGGGGGCGGCTTGCATGGCCCCCCCACACTCTGCTTTGGCCATCAGGGTGCTGCAGGAGGCATCTGTCCCATCTTCCCCCACCACTCCCTGCTGGCCCGCGGAGGAGAACTACTCCGGCTCTCGAAGAAATCCAGTTTGACACCCCTGTCCTACAGAATCCTCTTGATTCCTGGAGATAAATTTCAGGCGATGAGTCTTCTAACCCTCAGATTATGACAAGCATTTGCTAATTAGCAACTACACGGCGGGGAATCCCACGTGAAAAATTAATGAGTGTGACTGGACTCTGGTTTTCCTGCTGCTCTCTCTCTCTCTTTTTTTTTTAAAGAATATTTGAAAGCTATATATAGAAACAATGCACTGAGTATGGCAGCTTAACTGGAGTTTGCAGATGGATGAGGAATTAAAAGGCCAATCAAATCTCCCTGTAAACAAAAGCCATCTTGGAAGCAGGTGTCAGCCTATCCAGAAAAGAGCAGGCTGCCCTCAGGTTTTAGGATGAAAATCTCGTCAACTCTCCATGAAAATTTAGTTTCGCATCCGGTGGATCGATCACTTCAATGCAGAGCTTCTGAGGTGCAATTCAATTTGGTTTTGGATTGAAACTTTGGAGGATGGGGAGAACCAAAAGAAGGATAAATTAGTTGGGGTTGCATCAGAGGTGGGTTTCAGCAGGTTCTGACCAGTTCTGGAGAACTGGTAGCGGAAATTTTGAGTAGTTCGGAGAACCGGTAGTAAAAATTTTGACTGACCCCGCCCCCATCTATTCTCTGCCTCCCATGTCCCAGCTGAACGGGAGGAAATGGGGATTATTTATTTATTTATTTATTTATTTATTTATTTATTTATTTAATTTCTATACCGCCCTTCTCCCGAAGGACTCAGGGCGGTGTACAGCCTAATTAAAAACACAAAGACAGACAGAGTTTAAAAATAATTAAAATTATTAAATAATAGGCCCAATTTATAAAACCCCAAATTTAAAATCCCATTTAAAACCAATTAAAATCTTTACATTGATAGTCCAGCCTGGCGGAACAACATGGTTTTGAGGGCACAGCGAAACACATGGAGATCAGAGATTTTACGAATTTCTGGGGGCAGATCATTCCAGAGGGTAGGTGCCCTCACAGAGAAGGCCCTCCCCCTGGGTGTCACCAGCCGACATAATTTGGCCGATGGCACCCTGAGGAGACCCTCTCTGTGGGAGCGAACTGGCCGGTGGGAGGCTACTGGTGGCAGAAGACGATCTCGTATATACCCCGGTCCTGAGCCATGGAGCGCTTTAAAGGTGGTGACCAACACCTTGAATCGCACCCGGAAGACCACTGGGAGCCAGTGCAGCTCGCGCAGGAGGGGTGTCACGTGGGCACAACGAGTTTTGTAGTAACCTTCCCCTGGATTGGGGAGGGAATGGAGATTTGACAGTATCCTTCCCCTGCCACGCCCACCAAGCCATGACCACCAAGCCACACCCACAGAACCGGCAGTAAAAATTTTTGAAACCCATCACTGGGTTGCATAAAGATCTTACAAGCAACTGGGGTAGAAATAGGAACATGACTGGGCTTTTCTCTATTTCCCATGTAGGAAGTTAGCACCCACCCCTCTCCTAGGCAAATGAGATATTTTAGGAAATATTAAAAGGGCAGAATATTTCCCCTAAAAGGGAAGCAGAAACTCAGCCCCCCCCCGCCTTTGTCAATGGGCCATTAAGGCCTGGGCCAGTCTATTCTACATAACAAAGATCTACCTCCTTGTGGAAAAGCCATAGTAGGAATTTCCCAAGGCCTTTTCATTACATCATCACCCAGCAAGAGTCAACCAAGCTTGGAACTCAAAAGTACAGCCTACAAAGTTATCCCTGCATGGCCCCATGGGAGTCTGACAACCAATCAGAATACAAGCTCAAATTCAAAAGCCCAGAGAAGGTATAAAGATCTCAAAGCTGGCAAAGTCAATGTAGGCTGGAGATGGCAGGTGAGAGGGAGAATGGCTGGAAGAAGCTTTGCCACATGATCAATCCAGGGGCAGAAATCTCTTCCAGCCATAGGACATCCTGAGTGACACATTGTTCCTCAATCAAACATGTGGCAACAATGCTTCATCTCAGGAAGACAGAGAGTGTGGCTTGGGAAGCTCAATGAGATCCCCTCACGTGTCGGCCTCCTTAAATCAGAGAAAGATGACCCCCCCACCTTAATCCCACCAGTCATTGAATGTTTGAAGGCACCATAGTGAGGTTCTTCCCTCCATACTGATGATGTTACCTAATTAAATATGATCCAGCAGTGTGCAGTGACATCCAAAAGCAAAAAAGTTGCATTAACAGAGGGATACAATCAGGATCAAGGGAGGTACTAATACAACTCTATAAAGCCTTAGGAAGACCACACCTAGAGTACTGCACCCAGTTTTGCACCACACTATAAAAAAGATGTTGAGACTCTAGAAGAGCAACCAGGATGATGAGGGGACTGGAGGCTAAAACATAACAATGAATGGTTGCAGGAACTGGGCCTGGCTAGTCTAGGGAAGAGAAGGACCAGGGAGACAGGATAGCAGTCGTCCAATATTTGAGGGGTGGCCACAGAGAGGAGGGGGTCAAGCTATTTTCCAAAGCACCCGAAGGTCAAACAAGGAGGTGGGAAAGGCTGTTTTCACCCTCCCCAGATGCATAAAGAGGATCTGGAGCCAGGTGAGAAAGAAAAATGGGCCTACTGGGCCATCACATGCCAGGAGCGGGGTGGGGGGGAGTGTTGCACGCCTGGACTGATGGGGTTTTACACGGGTTTTTAAACTTTATCTGATTTAATTAGGCATTTTAACTTTGTGTAATGGATTATTGTGGTTTTTATTGTTGTGAGCCGCCCTGAGTCCGTTGGAGATAGGGCGGCATATAAGCCAAATAAATAAATAAATAAATAAATAAATAAATAAATAAATAAATAAATAAATAAATAAATAAATAAATAAATAAGTAAATAAGTAAATAAGTAAATAAGTAAACAAATAAGTAAATAAATAAATAAAATAAATGTGCGGAGCGGGGCTCATAGAATTATGGGTGTGGGCACACGCATGCGCAAACCTTCCCCGCTTCCCCTCCTCCTGGCATGCAATGGCAAAAAGGTTAGCCATCACTGGAGTAGATGATCTATAAGATCCCTTCCAACTCTGTAAGGAAATGTCTGCAAGAAAATACTCAACTTCAGAGAGCACGGAGGACTCCATAGTCCTCCTCCTCCTCCTCTCAACAAAACCCAACCCTTCTAGCACTGATGATGTTACCTAATTCGGGTAATGAAACACCTGTAAGAAAACCACCAAGCTCGGAGAGCACCGAGGATTCCTTACTCCAACCCTGAGCTACAAATATTCTCCTTTATCTTCCCCCCTTGTCAATCAAGACAGCCTAACAAAGCTTTTTCCTGGGCACGAAACGAACTCGGCTAAACTTCACCCATGCTGTTTCAGATCAGAGGGGATTTTTGTGTTGGGGGATTTTGCAAGGCCATTTTTTTTTTAATTTGATTTATATGCCGCCCTTCTCCAGAGATTCAGGGCGGCTTACAATGTGTTAAGCAATAGCCTTCATCCTTTTGTATATTTATACAAAGTCAGCTTATTGCCCCCCACAATCCGGGTCCTCATTTTACCTACCTTAGAAAGGATGGAAGGCTGAGTCAACCTTGAGCCTGGTGAGATTCGAACTTACAGTAATTGCAGACAGCTGGTGTTAATCACAATGCTATCAGTCTGCTGAGCCACCATTGCTGCAAGAAGAATCCAGCTTGGCACATGGAAAATCGTTTGAGAACTCCCTGTCTGCATTTTCTCTTTCCTTTCCTCAAGCAGGAAAAAAAAAATAAACAAACCGTGACTCTGACAAAGTCATGGTTTGCTGACCTGCAAAATCAGAACCGGTTCATCGAGCAGGAGAGTTCAAGCGAAAAACACTCCCCCCCCCGGCCTCTCCAATTAGTACAAAAGAAATAAAGGGGAAGGGAAGAGAAATGGGTTCAGGCTGTCAGTGTTTAGCTTTTATTTTAATGTGTATCCCTTCTTAATGTTGTGAAACAGAGCCTTGACCTCACCTTTCCTCTTTACAAATCCGTATTTCCAGGTGTTAAAATATCTCCCCAAGAATCAAAGGAACAGAACAACAAGAGTTGGAAGGGATCTTGGAAGTCTTCTAGTCCAATCCCTTGCTCTGACAGGAGAACCTGTACCCGTGATGGCGAACTTATGGCATGCGTGCCACAGGTGGCATGCGGAGCCATATCTGTGGGCATGTGAACATTGCCCTAGTTCAGATCCAGCATCCATGCGTGTGCCGGCCAGCTGATTTTCGGGCCTTCCGGGCCCAACGGAAGTCAGGAAACAGGCTGTTTCTGGCCTCTGGAGGGACTCCGGTGGGGTGGGGAAGGCTGTTTTAGCCCTCCCCAGGCTCCAAGAAAGCCTCTGGAGCCTGGGGAGGGCGAAAAAAACGGGCCTACCGGGCCCATCAGTAACCTTTTTGCCGTCGTGTGCCAAAAGTGGGGGGAATGTGGGGGAGGGGCATGTGTGCATGTGTGGGGGTGTGTGGTGTGGGGGTGGGCACATGCGCGCACGACCCCCCCTGGGCTCTCCCCGCTTTTCGCATGTGACAGCAAAAGGTTTGCCATCACTGCCCTATTCCAGACAAATGGTTGTCCATTCTCTTCTTAAAAGCCTCCAGTGATGGAGCATTCACCACTTCTGGTGGCAAGTTGTTCCACTGGTTGATTGTTCTAACGGTCAGGAAATTTCTCCTTAGTTCTAAGTTTCTTCTCTCCTTGATTAGTTTCCACCCGTTGCTTCTTGTCCTGCCCTCAGGTGCTTTGGAGAATAGCTTGACTCCCTCTTCTTTGTGGCAGCCCCTGAGATACTGGAATGCTGCTATCATATTCCGACTCCCCTAGTCCTTCTTTTCATTATTTATTTTATTTTATTTATTTATTTATTTAAATTTATATACCGCCCTATTCCTGAAGGACTCAGGGCGGTGAACAGCCACAGGATAAAACACATAAATACAAAAATTTAAAATAGAATAAAAACGAATTAAATAATTTGGCTGAACAAATTTAAAATTAGACTAGACATACCCAATTCCTACTTTCATTCTTCATATAAAAGCAAAATAAAAGTAACAGTAACACCCAACTTGGTCGTCGGATGTAGAGAAATGTAGAGGAATTTGGGGGCCCAAATGTAGAGGAAATAAGATAGTCAGAAAGAAGCCAAGTTTAGAAAGCTTAGAAAGGGCAGGGTCCAGGAATAGTAACATTCATATAGTTTAGGATATTTTTATCCCACATTCATAGGGACATCCCCATTTTTCTTTCCTGCTTTGGATATTAATAGACTTGTGAAATAAGCTCGCACTGAATAATGACTTTTTAAGATTTAGATTAACAGAGTTGGAAGGGACCTTGTAGGTCATCTAGTCTGACCCCTCCCCCGCCCAAGCAGGAGACCCTACACCGTTTCTGACCCATGGCAGTGAATCACTGGAGGTTGAAAGCCTCCAGTGATGAAACGCCAACAACTTCCAAAGGCAACTTCTGTTCCATCCGTTGATTGTTCTCACTGTCAGAAAGTTCCTCCTTATTTCCAGATTGAATCTCTCCTTGTTCAGTTTCCATCCATTATTCCTTGTCTGGCCTTCGGGGGCTTTGGAAAACAGCTTAACCCCCTTCCTCCTCTCTGTGGCAGCCCCTCAAATATTGGACAACTGCTATCCTGTCTCCCCTGGTCCTTCTCTTCACTAGACTAGCCAGACCCAGTTCCTGCAACCGTTCATCGTATGTTTTAGCCTCCAGTTCCCTCATCATCTTGGTTGCTCTTCTCTGCACTTTTTCTAGAGTCTAGAATACGTCATGTCACCCCTAGTCCTTCTTTTCATTAGACTAGACATGCCCAATTCCTGAAGCCCCATTGGCCAAAGACTCTCTACCCTAAGGGAGAACTGTTGGTTGCAACCTAACCAGGGGTGAAATCCAGCAGGTTCTGACAGGTTCTGGAGAACCGGTAGCGGAAATTTTGAGTAGTTCGGGGAACTGGCAAATTCCACCTCTGGTTGGCCCCAGAGTGGGGTGGGAACAGATATTTTGCAATATCCTTCCCCTAGAGTGGGGAGGGAATGGGGATTTTGCAGTATCCTTCCCCTGGAGTGGGGTGGGAATGGGGATTTTGCAATATCCTTCCCCTGGAGTGGGGTGGGAATGAGATTTTGCAATATCCTTCCCCTGGAGTGGGGTGGGAATGGGGATTTTGCAATATCCTTCCCCTGGAGTGGGGTGGGAACAGATATTTTGCAATATCCTTCCTGTCAGCGTTCCAAATTAGGCTCTCTTCCAGCGCTGACATGAATGAAATGAAGCAGAGAGCAGAAACGTTGATTTATTGCTGAGATGAACTTTTACCTAGTTTTCTGCATGCAACAGATAGTGTTACCTGGGTGACGGAGGGTGGGGGGCACATTCCTGTGAAAAGAACGTGCCGGGACGTAGAGATGGATCTGCATGATGGCCAATGGGACATGGGGGTTGGAGAGTGGAAGAGGAGGGTGTTGGAAGGAGGGGCCAGTTTGGCTGCAACCAGAGTTCAGGAATGTCGGATTTTTTCTATTCTTAAATAAAAATGATTCATTAGAGACTTTGCGTTTGAGAATGAAGGTTATTTAAGATAGCACCGAAGCCTGACACTTCCCCTGGAGTGGGGAGGGAATGGGGATTTTACAGTATCCTTCCCCTGGAGTGGGGTGGGAATGGGGATTTTGCAATATCCTTCCCCTGGAGTGGGGTGGGAATGAGATTTTGCAGTATCCTTTCTCTGCCATGCCCACCAAGCCATGCCCACCAAGCCACGCCCACAGAACTGCTAGTAAAAAAAATTGGATTTCACCACTGAACCTAACATATCAACGAAATGCCAAGAGAGTTAAAGGAATCTGTCCAAGAAAGAAAGTGTATTTAGACCATCCTCAGTCTGTTGGATGCCAAAGTTTCACATCTTACAACTTTCATTTTTTCTACCTCCTTTTCTCTGCCTGCTCCCTTCTCCGCTTTCCTTAATGAGATTGTTCTGTCAAGTTCAGAATAAAAAACTCATTTCAATTCATCGCATCACAAGAGGGGCCACGAGACTTTTGCTGACAGCCTAACTTCTAAGCACTTCTCGTGAAAACATGGAGGCATCATCTGACGAGATATAAATAGACAGAAATCGCATATCGCTTGTCAAGGGAACAGAGCTGGATTTGACATATTGGGGAGACCCTTTAGAATAGAAAATGCTTTCCTTTTTTTTACAAGTGGAAACATTATCCAGGAAAATGAAATTAATAATCATAACCATGGTTCAGTCAGATGTGGAAGTGAAGGAACTCAGTCTCAAGGTGGGCTTCAAAAATTTTAGCAAGGGGTTCTCTGCCCGGTTGCTGGGTGGGTGTGGCCATGGTGGGCGTGGCCTAGTCGGCCTCCTGCACCATGGTGGGGGGTGGGGTGAGGGTTTGCCCTCCCCAGACTCCAGAGGTTTTTCTTGAGCCTCCGGAGGGCAAAAAAGTCCCAGGCTCCGGAGGCCCTCTGGAGGCCAGAAACGAGGCCGTTTCCAGCCTTCCCAAACTTCCGATAGGCCCGTTTTTCACCCTCCCCAAGCCTCCGCGTGTGCCCTGTACTTACCTGCAACCAAAATGGGCTGCGTAGGGACTCCTGGAAGGGGCAGGGTGGGCAGGGCATGGCCAGCCAGGAGTGGGATTTGGGGGTACTCCTAACTGCACAGAATCTTAGTTAGAGGTTCTGCCGAACCCTTGCGAACCCCCTGCAGCCAACCCCTGCCCAGTCTGGTGGAGAGGTCTCACCACCCAGTTGGCAGACGAACTCTTAAAGATGGCAAGTCATTCAACTTCTGGAGGCAAGTCATTCCACTGGTTAATTGTTCTCACTGTCAGGAAATTTCTCCTTAATTCTAGGTTTTTTGCTCTCCTTGATTAGTTTCCATCTGTTGCTTCTTGTCCTACCTTCTCCAAAGCACCCGAAGGCAGGACATGAAGCAACAAACAGAAACTAATTTGTTCGGCGATTCACCGAACAACTGTGGCAAGAAAAGCCGTAAAATGGGGCAAAACTCACCTCACAACAGCCTCACTTTAAGCAATGGAAAATTTGGCCTCCGTTGTGGTCGTAAGCTGAGGACTACCTTACAGCAGAAAGCAAAGTTATTTCCAACGGAGAGCTTCATAAATTAGCATCCTTTCCTCTTCACAAATTATATGCCAGCACTAAGCTTTTCTACTTCTTTTTTTTAAAAAAAACCAACCCAGAGTAATAAACTATAGAGTAGGAAGCACACATTATAATTACTATAACCCAGTGATTAAGCTCCAATTAGTAGTGGTCCATCTTCTTTTACCAGGCAGCGCTCTAAGGAACCTACACTGTTTTCCTCCACTTCAAAAAGAAAAAAAAAAAATCTAACAAGCTTCTTTGCTCTTGTAGTTTAAGTAGCATCTTCTGCTCTCTTCTTCTGTGCTTTTTGCTTTCCGAAGTCATTTATTTCTGCTTGTTAATTGGTTTTGTCTTTTCAAGAGTTGTCCAGCGGCTTCAGGGGTGGAGTTTTACAGAGACAACGTCTTCCATCCTGATTTTTTCTTTTTTCTTTTGAAAAGCTTCACAGAGGGGGGGATAAATGCAGAATAATGGGGCTTGGTGACCACAGAGGAAAAATATCAATATTTCCCTGATTTCTACCTGACAAGGTAAATGCTATAATTTGCCCTAGAACACTACCAGTTGTCAGATTAATACTTAGTATGGTTGTGGCATTTCTTAGATGGAGAATCTATGTAACATTGCAGCGAGATTAAATTGTTACTTTGCAGAGCAGGCTGGCCCAGAATTGTGGGGCATCCTAAGGACTAGCCCAGGGTCTCCACCCCGTGGCATTCCCTGTAGGTGCAAGAGGCACTGATCATAGTGATGGAAGGTGGGCTTGGCCAGAGAAGGGAGGGGACAATGCCAAAGCTGTTACAGAGAAGATGTTGTGGCTCCGTTGCCTGAGCCTGGGCAGGCAGATGCAGACTCTGAGAGTGAGGGAGAGGAGTTGGCAAGGCCTCCCTCTCCAGGACCCTCCTCTCTGGCAATGCCTCCGGAGGACACCGAAGGCCAAAAGATAGGCCCAGAGCCAAGCACGTCCCCTCAGCCACAGGTGGACAGCGACGAAGGAGATAAGTGCTGGCTGGATCCTCGACAGCGGTGCAGGGAGAAGTGTGCACAGCAGAGGGGAAGGTGTGCCAGAGATCTGGGCCTATCTTCACTGGACCACATACCACAGGGTATAAATGTGGGTGTGGTGGCCGGTTCAGTTTGTGATGAGCAAAAACTAGAAATAATCCATGATCTCTGCGTTACTGGACTTCTGCCTGCCTTGTCGGACTGCATTTGGACTAATCCTTGTATTGCGGAAACTTTGCCTGCTTTATCGGAATGCTTGCAGTCTAATCTTTGTTTTGTGTGAGTAAAGTCTGAATTCGCAGCTAGCCACTGGGTTGCTGCCAGCTTTATCTTCAAAGATTTTGTCGTGTGGCTTAATAACTCCAGGCTGTCCATGGGGTGTGTGGGACGGGGACAGAACAGAAGATATCTCAGTCCAGGGAAAGCAGAAAGGGTAAGAAATATACTTAAAACAATGCAACCTTGATTGTGTTATGTATACGTTGAAGTGTAAGTGTAAGAGGAACTAAAGAACCTCTTGATGTGGGTGAAAAAGGAGAGTGCAAAAGTTGGCTTGAAACTCAACATTAAGAAAATTAATGCATCCGGCCCTCTCAATTCCTGGCAAATAGATGGAGAAGAAATGGAGGTAGTGATAGATTTTACTTTCCTGGGCTCCAAGATCACCACAGATGGGGACTGCAGCCAAGAAATTAAAAGACACTTGTTCCTGTGGAGGAAAGCTATGGCAAATCTAGACAGCGTACTAAAAAGCAGAGACATCACCCTGCCAACAAAAGTGCGTATAGTTAAGGCTATGGTGTTCCCAGTTGCAATGTATGGCTGTGAAAGTTGGACCATAAGAAAGGCTGAGAAGGCCAAAGAATTGAGGCCTTCTGAACTCTGGTGCTGGAGAAGACTCCTGTGAGTCCCTTGGACTGCAAGGCAATTTGACCGGTCAGTCCTAGAGGAGATCAACCCTGACTGCTCTTTAGAAGGCCAGATCCTGAAGAGGAAACTCAAATCCTCTGGCCACCTAATGAGAAGGAAGGACTCCCTGGAGAAGAGCCTAATGCTGGAAACGATTGAGGGCAAAAGAAGAAGGGGACGGCAGAGAATGAGGTGGCTGGATGGAGTCACTGAAGCAGTCGGCCTGAACTTAAATGGACTCCAGAGGATGGTAGAGGAGAGGAAAGCCTGGAGGAAAGTTGTCCATGGGGCTGCAATTAGGGGTGAGTTCTACTTACCTTTACTACTGCTTCTACCCATTGGGGTCAAGCTATTTTCCAAGGCACCCGAAGGCCAGACAAGGAATAATGGATGGAAACTGACCAAGGAGAGATTCAATCTAGAAATAAGGAGGAATTTTCTGACAGTGAGAACGATCAACCAATGGAACAGAAGTTCCCTTCGGAAGTTCTGGGAGCTTCATCACTGGAGGTTTTCAGGAAGGAATTGGACTACCATTTGTCAGAAATGGTGTAGGGTCTCCTGCTTTGTTGGGGGGTTGGACTAGATGATCTACAATGTCCCTTCCAACTCTTTAGATTAGATTAATCTAATCTAATCTAATCTAATCTAATCTAATCTAATCTAATCTAATCTAATCTAATCTAATCTAATCTAATCTAATTGTCAGGGTTCTGACGGATGCCCTAATTAAATCATGAGCCTGGAGCCAAGCTTCAAAAGAAATCCAGTTATTTATTAAGAGCTTCATGTCAGCACGTTCCAAGTCAACTCTGACCCCACGTAATTTACAGCCCAATCTTGACCCTATTTCCCCACTCCCCCCCACCCACAGGGTGTGTCATCAGTCACATTCACCAACAGAGCAATTTCACGGGTTGTAGAGATCACTCCCCTCCGTCCACTGTCAGTAACCCTGGGAGACAGCCTTGAGAGAGAGATGTCTGGAATGTGTTTTTGTGCTGCTTCGCTGTTTTCCCATCCTACTTACCTATGGCAACTCGAGACCAGGCCAGCGATGCTTTGTGAGTTGACACTAATGTAATCTAATCTTTGCTTCCTGTCCTGCCCTGAGGTGCTACGGAACATATTAAGGAACATTGCTAGAATCTTAGTGACTCCTGTTTTCTAACCTAGCCCACCTCAAAGGGCTGACCTAAGAAGGAATGGTGTGTTTAATTTCCATCAAGGAAGACAGGTCAGATGGAAATAAAAATCAAAGCATGAGAGCACGATGAAATGGTTTTCTACCTGTCTGGAAAGTCACCTGATTCTTGGGGACACCTTCAAAGGGCCCCGTTGTTAACCATTGTCATAGACAGCCACCGGGCAAAAGCAAACAAGCTACAATTTAGCTGCGTCACAGAGTAATACATCTCAAGTCGATGAGTAATGGAAGAGATTGTTTCCTGTAACGAGGAGACCTTGATGATTTGTTTGTGTCTTAATGCAATCTCCCTCGCAATTTATTTAAACCAAGACAAAGGAGGACGAGGGGAGAAACTTTCCCAAATGGTTCCATCAGTGAACCTTTTCTCCAATTTCCCTTCGGCTCTTTCAGAAGCCATTAAGGGAAGACGAAGAGATATTTGTCTCCTTCGGTCAACTCTCCAGAAGAAGACACCACGAGGGTCTTTTGCGATCTGTGATCCACATGCATCAAAGTCTTGTTGCGGCAGCTGGTTAAACATCATTCTGCGATTCTCAATTCTTTTCGGAAGAATGAGAGTCCCTGAGCTGAATCAAAAACAGGTGGAGAACATTTAAAGTTTTGGGAAGACTTGGATGGCAGACAAACTGGAGTGGACTCAAAAAAAAAGTGAAAGGATATTGATGAGGTTGAAAGCTAAACCATACAAGGAAAGATGAGGTCCGTTTAGGTTTGAAAATGCAGAAGAAGAGATTTCGAGAAGGGATTGGACTGCCATTTGTCAGAAATTAGTGTAGGGTCTCCTGCTTGAGTAGGGGGTTGGACTAGATGACCCAGTGGTGAAATCCAATTTTTTTTTTTACTACCGGTTCTGTGGGCGTGGCTTGGTGGGCATGGTGTAGCTTGGTGGGCGTGGCTTGGTGGGGGTGTTAGGGGAAGGATATTGCAAAATATCTCCATTCCCTCCCCACTCCTGGGGGAAGGATACTGCAAAATCCCCATTCCCTCCCTACTCCTGAGGGAAAGATATTACAAAATCTCCATTCTCTCCCCACTCCTGGGGGAAGGATACTGCAAAATCCCCATTCCCTCCCTACTCCTCGGGGAAGGATATTACAAAATCTCCATTCTCTCTCCACTCCTGGGGGAAGGATGATTAATGAGTAATAAATAAGATTAATTGCAAACACTTTCTCCTCCTCCTCCTCTTCCTCTTTTTTCTTTGCCTTTTCTCCTCCTCCTACTTTCAAGGCCTGAGCTGCAATCTTGTGTGGGTAGAAACATTGCAATGATATTTGAACCTGCCAAGTGTTCAAGATGAAAAAAATAACCGTATTAATTTTGGCCTACCCATCACTAAAGGAAATGTATAGGTGGACCATCACCTGTTGGTCTGATAAGTGAGGCATGACGGTGCCTGGGCTTCTCAAGATTGTGACGGTGGTTGTTGCTTTTATTATAAGAATCTCCTATTCAGACCCCTTTAATCTTCCTAAAACAGACCTGCTCTGCTTGCCACCCAGCCTTTGTTTCATGACTTTAGCTCTTTGAAAGAAATTAAAATTAAGAAGCATTTAAGGAATGACGAGTGATGGAAATAGGGGAGGGGGAAGCAGGATTAGGAGAATGCAAAGCATACCAGCATGAAATGCAAAGCCTTTTGGATATTCTCTCTTTCTTCCCCTTCCCCTTCCCCCTTCCCCATCCCCCTCTCCTCTCCCTCTCCCTCTCCTCTCCTCTCCTCTCCTCCTTTCCTCTTCTCCCCTTCCTCTCCCATTCCTTTCCCTTCTCTCCTCTCCTCTCCTCTCCTCTCCTCTCCTCTCCTCTCCTCTCCTCCTTTCCTCTTCTCCCCTTCTTCTCCCCTTCCCTTCCCTCCCCTCCTCTCTCCTCTTCTCCTCTCCTCCTCCCCTCTCCTCCTCTCCTCTCCTCCCCATCCTCTCCCCTCCCCTCTCCTCCTCTCCTCTCCTCCCCATCCTCTCCCCTCCCCTTCCCTCCTCTCTCCCCTCCTCTTCTCCTCTCCCCTTCCCTCCCCTCCCTTCCTCTCTCCTCTTCTCCTCTCCCCTCCTCTCCCCATTCCTCTCCCCTCTCCTCCTCTCCTCCTCTCCTCCTCTCCTCTCCCCTTCCCTTCCCTCCCCTCCCCTCCTCTTCTTCTCTTCCTCTCCCCTCCCCTCCCCTCCCCTCTCCCCTCCTCTCCTCCCCTCCCCTCTTCTCCTCTCTTTCCTTCCTCACCTTCCCACTCCCCCCCCCACACACACATACACAAGAAATTTGACTAATTTCACTTGTATCCTTCTGTTTTCCTTGAACATTATTTGGATATTTTGCCTGAGGAATAATATTCATGCCTCCTTCGGATTTCATGTAGGTGTCAAAGATCTACAGATGTCTTCTGAGACTTGTAGGAAGCACTATCAATACCAAGAGAAGAGAAACGACACAGAATATTCTCTACAAGGGAAAACCCAAAGTTCCTTCCAGCATAGCTTTAGTTCAATCTTTAGCTCTTCTCTGAGAAAACTCTTCAGTTTTACTTGATGTGTCTCAAAATCTAAATTTCCTTCAAATGTAGCTTTACATTCGGTCTTTCTAATTTTGGCAATTCCCCACCAAGCTCCTGCTAATAATAACTTCTGGAAAGCAAATATTATGCAGGCTATCAAATATGAACAGTGGAATTGGTTTTAACTTTTGGCGATCACTTTAGCCTAACTAAGAAAAGGTTTAGGGGAGAATTCATAGTCATCTTCCCTATCTTTGAAGGGCCTTCACGGAGAAGACAAGACAGTGTTTATTTATTCTCCATAGCACAAGAAACAATGGATGGAAGCAGGGGTGAAATCTACTTACCTTCCTTGACGGTTCGGAAGCGCACGCACCGTGTGTACGCGTCATGTCCACGCGCAGACCGTCTGCGCATGCGCAAAACCTTCTGTGCATGTGGAGAAGGTAAAAACGCATTACTTCCTGGTTAAAACAAGGAAGTAATGACACCTGGGTGGGTAGGCGGAGCTTCGCTCTGCCATTGCTACCGGATCGCTGAACCACCGGTCAAGATCGCTACCGGACTGGTTGATCCAGTCCGATCCGGGAGCATTTCACCCCTGGATGGAAGCTCATCAGGGGAAGATTAAAATCTGAAAATAAGGAGAAATTTCCTGGCAAGGAGAACAATTAATCTGTGGTGGCACCTACCCTCTGGAACAATCTACCTCCAGAGATACGAGTGATCCCAGACCTCCGGACTTTTCGTCGGGCCCTAAAAATTTACTTTTTTCAGCTAGCCGGGCTGGCCTGATTCCATGTTGGTTTTAACGTTTGATATTGATTTTAAATTGATATGTTTTAAATGATGGGCCAAATTTCATTTAATTCGTTTTAATAATTATTTTAACTTTTGTGTACAAATGTTTTTATTTTGGCTGTTCACTGCCCTGAGTCTGAAAGGAGAAGGGCGGTATACAAATTTAATAAATAAATAAATAATAAATAAATAATCAATGGAACTGTTTGCCTCCAGAGCTTGTGGGTGTGCTCCATCACTAGAGGTCTTCAAGAAAAGATTGGACAACCCGTTGTCCACGATGGTAGAAAGACTCTTGCCTTGGGCATGGAGCTGGACTAAAAGATTTCCGAGGTTGGATTGGAACTCGCTGCAGCCAATTCACCATGGCCAACGTGCTGGGGGTTGATTCAGCAATTAAATTTAATTATTTAATTTTAAAAAAATATTTTAATTTTTGTCATTTACATTTCATTCCCCCCCCCTTTAGCATCCTTTCTTTAATGATTGTATCCCATCATTTCTTTGATATTAGTGTAACTCTTGCCCCACAGCGAGTTGCCTTGCGTGAGTTGACTGTGGCAAGTTGGCTGTGGCGAGTTGTCGTAGACACCCCCCCCCAACGTACCCTTCCACCCCTAGGATCAGTGGTGGAATTCAGTCGATTCGGACCGGTTCGGTAGTGGTGACCGGCGCATGGCTGTTATGGTCCACCAGCAGCCTGCAGAGCTGTCAGCGGAGTCGGACAGTGAGGAGGCTGGGGAGGAACATGGGCCAGTCCTGGAGTCTGGGGAAGGCTCAGATGAGGGCTCTGCCTCAGAGGCAGAGATGGGGCCAGGGCCATCTGGGAGTTATGCACGAACTCCGGAGCCTCCAGAGTCAGACATCAGAGAGGCAGAGGAACAGGAGGAGCCTGTTCCTAGTGCACACATGCGAAGAGCTGCCAGAAGGCAAGAACAGTTAAAACTAAAGGGACGACTCAGGAGTAAAGCCTGGAGATGATTGCCCCCCCCCCATAAGGCTTAAAAGTGGAACAAAGGCACTTGGGCCCTTTGCAGGAAAACAACGTTGTTAATTCTGTTCCTAATCGGCATCTCTGTTTGATTCTGGACTCCGTGTGGCTTCGCCAAGTAGGTCTTTGGCAGCGTGTCAAGGGAGATAAAGGTTGGTGATTATCCTGAAGGACTTTACCCAAAGGACTTTTGGCAACTAATTGGGACTCAGCTGTGAATGAACGTAATTCACAGCTGTTGCAATAAAAGAGGTTTTTGGGACTACTCGTGTGTTTTAATGACTCAGGAAGCCTAGGTCACAACAGTAGCTGCCCATGTGCCTGGGCACAATCTCATCCTGTATCGCTGTGTTTTTGATGCCGTATGCATGCGCGGATGGCGCGCACGAGTGAATTGCCATGTTTTGTGACGCTGCATGCATGCACGCATGCGCACATGCTCACATTTCTGGTGCTGGGCGAACCGTTTGTTACAGTATGTGAAGCCCACATCTGTCTAGGATGCTCTTCCCATATATTCATGTTAGTCAGGATAATTTAACTATGGTTCTTCTTTGAATGGTTGATGTATAATAGGAGAAAAGATTTCCCAATAATGCCCCACTGAGAGCGAAAATACCCTCCCCAAAATGTCATTCCAGGTTTTTATATATTATTGGATTTTTTTCTCCCCCTGCTCTAGGCAAAGGTATTATTATTCACTCGATTCTGCTAACCTTCTGCTATGCTTCAGTGGAGGCTTTTAATTAACGTTATTTCTCCTTTTTAATTTCTGCTGTCTAGAAACTGTTGCAATTGTCCAGTTTACGGCGTGCTTTTAAAAAGCTGTTTTCAGGATTTATTTTATGTAGAGGCTGTTATCTTAATCTTTCTCAGGAGTTACTTTTCCTACTAGTATTTTACTTTAAAGGCAGCATGCATGTTCTTTAAAAAGCAACCATAAATATTGGTTCATTAAAAATACTGATTTTTTTTTAAAAGTGTGCTTTTCTTCTTTTTTCCAGAAACGAAACAAGCTGAGGACTGGTGGCACGCAGAGAAATCCCACCCCCCCAAAGCTCGGTGTCCTCGTTTATAACCTTTCTTGACACAATTCTCAAGGCAGGCCGCTGTTAACTCAACCCAACACTAGCAAAATTGCAATCATGATCATCTATGGGTGATAAAAAAAAAATAAAAGACTGCAGGGGATTATTTTATAAGGGTGACAGTGGAAGGTAATTTCCCCACAGTTGGACTGAGATAAGAACCAAGGATGAAAATGATACATTCTCTGAAGTTTTGAAGTATGAGCAAAGTTATCATAAATCACCACACGAGCTTCTACGGCAGTTTTATTGCTTCGAGTTGGTTACTGCTGCAATCACAGCCTCACAAAGGAAGGCAAAGAAACAATCCTGAATACATAAATTAACCAACTAACCAACCAACCAACCAACTAACCAATCAACCAACTCTTGTGCTTCTCTTTGGAGCCAACAGAATTTGAGGAGGGGAGTGGTGATCTTCAGCCTCACGGTTTGGTCAAAGACGGTTCCACAAACATTGGTTTGTAGGTTTGTTGACTTTTTCACCTCATATTTTTGATTTCAGGAACTCTGAATGTAAAGCATTTATAGTGGTTGAGAGTTAAATTCTACTGATTTCAAGGAAGGACCTGAGAACATTCCTATCCCAAAAAGTCTTGCCGCCTTGTCTTAGAAACTTGTGTTTTGATGGTTGAAAATCTCTCCTGAAGTATGAACTACAGGTGGTATGGACCACAGGTGAGGATATCTATGAATCTAGGAGATGGATGTTTACTTCCTTTGCAAATAGGGACTATGACTTCACTAACTCCTGACTAACATCCCTCTCAATTGGATGTTAGTCAGAGAAGAATTTCTCAGAGAAGAATTTCTAAGAAGCCTTCTATTCTTTCTACTGTTAGAGTTCTGGGAACGCTACATCAAAGGTTGGCGTGAAAACTCGGGGTGCCGAAGCTATTTGGGAAGTGGTGACTGAAAAGAAGAGACCTGTCAGATTTGGAAGCCATATTAGGCCGGAAGCTTCCATGCTGCCACCTTCTTCCTGTCGGTCAAGGTCAGGGCGATCCTGCATGGAGAAGGAGTGGTCGGAGTGCTGTCTCGAGATGGGATGGATGGTGATTGGAGCATGTGATTGACTGAGGAGTGAGGGGATGGTTTTGGGGGTTTTGATTTACTGAGGGAAAATCCGGACCTCTCAGATTCGGGTTTTCCCAGATGTGCCAGTTTACCTATTCTAGTAAATAGAACTTTTACTTGGAGTTGGGGGGATTTCTGGAACGCTGACAAGACCAATAAGATTCTGCCAAGCCCTATGAACCTTGGACTTCTCATCCAGACCATGTTCAGATTGTCTTCTTCTCTTGCTGATTGACCTTCTCGGCTTCCTTGGCGGAGAAGGCCATCAAGAAAATGACGGATCAGTGGTGGAACACAAAGTGCAAACTTCAACGCACCCCAAAACGAACATTGGTAGAGGGCAACACAGCCTTCTCCATTCTTTATTGGATTAGTTGGGGAATTAAAACTCGGGCGGTAATATTTTGTTTCGCTGTTGCTGGAATGAAAAGCTATGCCAAGGGAACTCTCCACAGATATACGGTTCTTTCATCCACGAATGCCAGAAGGCTTTGCTCTACTCTAAGGCAGAGAATTAATGTCCTACATATATAGGAAAAAAAGAAAAATGGGCGCGGAGATATGAGCTGGAGACATTTTGGCCTCAGAACAATAACTTCTCAGGTTGAGTTAAATGATTTCGACTCAGCCAATGCGGAGTTTCTATTGACAGCGGATAATCACATCCTACATTACAAAATGATTATAGGTGTGGAATGCCGAGCTGGGACCACCGCCATTTCAGGAGGTGGACTTATATAATTGCCACATTGTTGGCTGTTTACCGACTTTTAGGGGGGGGGGGGGGTTGGATTTTTTTTTCTTAAAGAATAACCTGAAAGACATAGCAAGTTTTCGGGGGGTTGGGTTAGATTTAAGATGGCTTCCTGTGGACTTGAGCTGACAGAAACACATGGACAGGATGGCCTGGAAGCAAACGGACTTCGACAAGAGAGTGAGGTGAAGAAGGGGGGACAAAATGGTTTGAAGCCCAGGGGTGGGCTTCAAAAATTTTAACAAGGGGTTCCCTGCCTGGTGGCTGGGTGGGTGTGGCCATGGTGGGTGTGGCCTAGTTAGCCTCCTGCACCACAGCAGGTGGGGGGTGGTTTTGCCCTCCCCGGGCTCCGGAGGCTTTCCTCGATCCTCTGGGAGGGTGAAAACAGCCTCCCCAGGCTCCGGAGGCCCTCTGGAGGCCAGAAGGGGCCTGTTTGCGAACTTCCAGTAGGCCTGTTTTTCACCCTCCGTGAGCCTCCGCGCACTCCCTTACCTGCATCCAAAATAGGCTGCGTGGAGACTCCTGGGAGGGGCAGGGTGGGGTGGGTGGGCCAGTTAGAAATGGGATTTGGGGGTTCTCTGAACTGCAAAGAATGTTAGCTAGAGGGTCTCCCGAACCCCTGCGAACCCCCAGCAGGGGTTCTATCCCCTTCAGTCATAGGAGGAGAATACTGCTTTTGAAGGTCCGCCCAGACGAAACTCAATAGCACATTGAAGACATGGCATTGTGGGAAATTCACTGCCTCGTTCTCCCAGTCTGGTGATGGGATGGATGTAGGGAGGAGATGGGTTCTCAGAAGGGACGGAGTGTATTCCAGAGGAGCAAAAAGCAACTCAGCCCAGATATTATGTGTGAGAGAAAGAGGGTGAAGACAGCCACTCCCTAATAATCCCCAGAGTATATTGGTTATTTTTTTTTAAATTATTCATAAACATTTTGAATACAGTGTATTGTCAGAATATATCATTTATAAAAGAAAAACAAAGAAAAGACATTAAAAAATATTAACACACATATTGGTAACAGTAGTAATGATGTAACAGAATAATTTAGCTCAACTTCTCTGGCCAGCCAGAGGTGGTATTTGCTGGTTCCCCGAACTACTCAAAATTTCCACTACTGGTTCTCCAGAACCTGTCAGAACCTGCTGGATTTCACCCCTGCTTCACCTGGTTTTAAAAATTTTAAACACTCAACATTCTCCTGCAAACATCAAAAATCTTAGCCTTGTAGAGTTTGTAATATTGTCCCATCATGGGCAGTTTCTTTGTCCATCACAAAGCTATACATATATATATATATATATATATATATTTCTTTTAGAAAGTTTTAAAAGAAAAATATAATTGCCTTAGTAACACTGTTGTTTGAAGACAAATAATGTTATTTACTTTAGGCAGAATGACCGTCCCTGTTTTTAATATATATTTGCCACCGGGAGTCATATAAAACGCACTCATCAGATAGTGAGCGAAGCAAGCTACATCACATTTTCTTTTTCTTCTTCTTTTTTTTTTCTTGAAGAAGCCAAACTCTCATTTTTCATACTAAATGAAAAGTCAATAGTTTTAATTGGATTTTTTTATTATTATTGTGAAAGGGCTCCCTTTTCTTATTGAACCCTTCCTTCTATTCTGTTTGCTTTTGCAAGATTCTAGCCCCCGCAGCACTTTCTGCGGGAGGAGCTCCATCGTAATGGAATGGCAAGCAATGTCTTTCTTATATTTGCTCTTGATCAAAACCTCGCCATTTTTGTAATTGCGTACCCTCCCTCTTTCCCCTTGTTTTTCCTCCCTTCCAGCCCGGGGGGAATCTTGACTCCTGAGAGCATCATTTTTTCTGTCAGAAGGAGTTTTCATCGAGTGCAGCAAAAATGGAATTTTAAAAAAATGTTCTCTCTCTCCCCACCCACCAGTTCAACTAAGGAAGAGGGAGAAGTTGGTCTTATCTTTAAGAAGGGATGTGGGTGGACATTGTCATTCCATGGTTTGGTCCCTAGGTGGCAGTGAACTTAGCTCAGCCTAGGCACATATCCTGTGGTGAGAAGATAAGATTTCCTGTGGTGGAATGTAGTCTGGATTCCCAGGAGGATAAAGTTTTCCTTCGGTAGCCGAAATTTGAGGAGGAAACAACAAGCGACAGTTGAATCCATTATGCTCTGGATGAAGAAGCTAGCAAAGATTCTGAACCATCTGCTACTGTCGAGGGAGCCCAACAGGCAACGCGATGAGAGGAAAAACCTGGCCAGATTTGATGTTTGAGACACAATTTGCCTGAGGCAGATGAAAGGACTTTCCTGTAGCCTCCAGGAGAACCACAAAGGCATTCAATAGTGGAACTGGCCAGAGCTGGATTCTTCTCGGTCCACTAGCAAAGGAAAATGGGATTCTTTCTTCAGCTTTCAAAAGAGACTTTAACTGCAGCCAGAATGTGAGAAGAAGCTCAAACACTCCCTCCCTCCCTCTCCCTCTCTCTCCTTCCCTCCCTCTCCCTCCCTCCCTCCTGATCTCGTTCCCTCTCTCCCTCTCTCGCTCCCTCTCTCGCTCCCTCCTTCCCCCTCCCTTTCTCACTCGCTCCCTCCTTCTGTCTCCCTCTCTCTCTCTCCCCCTCTCCCTCCCTCTCTTGCTCCCTCTTGCTCCCCCTCTTGCTCCCCCTCTCACTCCCTCTCTCCCTCTCTCTCTCTCCCCCTCTCCCTCCCTCTCTTGCTCCCTCTTGCTCCCCCTCTTGCTCCCCCTCTTGCTCCCCCTCTCACTCCCTCTCTCCCTCTCGCTCCCTCCCTCCCTCCCTCCCTCCCTCCCTCCCTCCCTCTCTCTCTCTCTTTCAAGATTCTTGTCTGGCCACTATTGATAGTTGAGATCTTGGCTTGGCACCATTCAAGACGCTTGGACATCTCTATTCCTTGTTTTCTCCCCACCCCCAAGTCCTTTGATGATTTGTAGAGAGGAATATTTATTTGTTTGTTTGTTTGTTTGTTTGTTTATTTATTTATTTATTTATTTATTTATTTATTTATTTATTTATTTATTTATTTATTTATTTATTATTGCGATTTATATGCCACCTTTCTCCCTGGGGACTCAAGGTGGCTTACAAAATGACAAATTCCAATACAAATCACAATGAAATAAAATTAAAATCAGCAACCCTATTAAAAACAATTTAAAATTATGACAGTGTACCCCCAAATGGATCAGTTGAGTTGACGAAAGAGCCACGTCTTCAGCTCGCGACGGAAGGAAAGAAGGTCGGGGGCTGTCCTGAGCTCGGTGGGCAATCCATTCCAGAGGGTCGGGGCTCCCACAGAGAACTGTCAGGTATAAATGCTCTGCCCGTGCCAGGGATCAGCTATAGTGCAGTAGTGCAGGGGTTAACCCAGACTCCCACCTGGTCAGCTCCTCCCATAGGCCCCTCCTTACCTGAATCCCCGCCCACAGGTATAAAAGGTGGGCACACCTCTCCTCACCCCAGTTCCTGATGCATTCAAGTGATGATGTGATGAACCTGCAAATAAAAGAGTTATATTTTACCAGATGACTCAAGTCTCTTTATTGGGCCTGATCCACCATTCCTTGTAACAAAATGGTAGCAGAGGATGGTTGGTAAGGCCCAAAGATCCCAAGCCACAAAACAAGGACCCATACCTACCTGCAGAATGGCGACACCTCCGAAGCAACGGGAGAGCAACCCATCGGACTCGCCAGGGAAGGCAGGAACCTCAGCCACCCCCAAAGCCACAGCGACGGAAGAAAGGGGGGAGATCGAAAAAGGAAAAAGGGCCCACCACCACGACCAAGAGGAAGAGAAGCTGCGACTCGACGTCCTGCAGCTGCTGAAAGAGCGAGCCGGCGACAAGAACCTCCTTGCCGACCTGCGGAGCTTCATAATCGACCGCGAAGTGGCAAGGAGCGAAGAGGGCTCGGACTCTGAACTTGAGGAGCTGGACTCGGTGAGTGGATCGCCCAAAAGGGCACTTCCAACGGCCACCGAGCCCCAAAGCCCCGCTCTAAATTTGAAACGGCGGCCATCTTTGTCCACATGGTCAGACAAGATGGCCGACCCCCAACCAATCAGCGATCAGAATTCAAAATGGCCGGCGCGCGAAAAATGCCGGGCCATAAACAATGATGAAAGTGACCAGGGAGAGGGAACCGAATCTGACTCCGACCCCTGGTACACCCCCAGCGAGCGGCAAGTCGATAGGGCCATGAAGACCCTTGCCGCCGCCTTCGGCCCAGGCCTCAAAATTACCAAAGAGAAGCCGGAGAGGCCGAAGCAGAAGGGAAGACGAGGAGAGGGACAGCGGAGCGCCCACCCGAGAGCCACCGACGCCCGCGGCGATTCGCCAGCCCACCTTCGCACCCCAGGGACACCGCGCCTCCGATCGCCCAGGCCGCGCACCCCCGGACCGCATGGATTGGGGCAGCTACTTACAGCCGTCACCGGAGCCCCAACGCCGCCAGGATCTTCACTCGGGAGAAGCAGCCGCTGGACGACGCCCCCAGGAGCACATCTGGACCCCCAAGTACGAAGCCGAGGCCTACCCGACCGGCAGAGGCCTCCACAGCGGAGCCGCGATGAACAGGTCCTTCCTCGGCGACGGCGGAGCTGAAATGGACTTCGCGCATGCGCTCTTCCGCCTAGAAGAAGAAAAAAAAAAAAAATTACAAAGCGGGACTTTTAAATTACCGGCAAGCGTTCCTATGCCCTATTGCTGCTATAGAGACATAAGGAACCATGGACAGCAGCCAGCAGTAAGTAATTTTACTACTAGTGCTGGGAACTTACCTGTTGACTTTCCCAAGTTGAGGATGGATGGGGGCAATATCCTAGAGTGGTCACAGCAGCTCCAGGTGGTATTTCTGAAAGAAAACATGTCTCATTTTATTAATGACCCCCCTGAGAGACCATGGACTTTAGAGCTAGATTGCATGCACCATAAGGCATTCTACCTTTTAATTGCCAGTATTTCCCCCACCATTTACCACTGTATTGGCCACAACCTCACAGTATCCGAAATCATAGGGAAAATGTTTGGGTTGTTTTATAGTGAGAGTGTGTCCACCACCACACAAATTTCCAAGGAATTCTTTTCCGCCAGACTTAAGCCAGGGACACCCATGAGTGAGCACCTAGTGTCCTTAAGCGGTACCAGAGCAGAGCTACATCTTAGGGGAGAAGTTATTTCTGACCAAATCATGAAGAGTGTGATAATCAACTCTTTAGATCACTCATGGAATAGCTTCCTGACACACTTAGACACCGTCAGCCTAGGGATGCTGTCTGTGGAGAGGCTATCCAACAGGCTCATCGCAGAAGATAATCTGAGGAGGGGCCGCCCCGGCCCTCCCAGAGAACACAAGAGTGAGAAGAGAGTAGTCTTCCAAGAGAAACAACACAACACGCCCGAGTGCTACATCTGCGGGTCGAGGGGACACATCAAAAGGGACTGCCCCAAGAACTATAGGGAGAGAGGCAGGCCAGAGCATAGGTACAGACAAACAGAAAGGCACACATCCGAAGATAGGTATAGGCGTAGAGACTCACCCATCCCCAGGGATAGGAAGGGAAACAGGGACAGCTCACGCGACAGCAGGACAGGGTCCCTATATGGGATAGGGGAGCACACACACACCACACACCAAAACAAAGACACCAGCTCTTGGCTCCTGGACTCGGGGGCCTCCAACCACACCACATACAATCAGGAACTCCTCTCATCATTCAAGAGAGAGGATTTTTCTATCAAAGTTGCAGACCAAAACCAAGTTAGAGTAACAGGCAAAGGGGCAATTACATTACCAGGCGTAGGGAAAATAGAGGGGGTACTACTAGTCCCGGAGATACCCCACAACATCCTGGCTGCAGTAAAACTTAGCAGGGAATCAGGGATTGAGATGATATTCTCAAAAGGCAACGTGAAGGTTAGCAAGGACGGGAAGGATATAGGGAGAGTAACCATTGACCAAGGGTTACCATACATAACTTTCTGTGAGGATTACGCCCACAGCATAAACACCAGCTCAGAGAATGCAGAAGACACTGACCAAGGCAGGGCTGAGGGTGAACAGGTAGACGGGAGGGAGGTAGATAACAATGACAACACGACACCAGAGACACAACACAACAAATACACCCAAAGGAGACCCTCAATAGGCAAACCAATGCACGACAACTGTGCCCACCTGCTGCATCGCAAGCTTGGACACGCCAGTTTTCCTGTGATACAAAAAATGGCCAATTGTACCGAGGGTGCCATAATAAAAAACTGTGAAAACTACCTCGAGTGCTCGGTGTGCAAGTGTTCAAAACTAAAAGTAAAACCCAGACCCAAGAAGTCATTACGCGCCGCCAACCAAATATTCGACCTAGTACACATGGACCTGGTAGGGCCCCTAAGGCCATCCATAACTTATAAAAAAAGGTACTTCCTCACCATAGTGGATGACCATAGTCGATATGGCTTCGTCTACACCTTAAGAAAAAAGGATGAGGCCTTCCAAAAATTCAAAGAATTCTATAAAAGAGTAGAAATCCAAAACAACAAACAGATCAAACAGATCATGACCGACAGAGGGTCTGAGTTTCTATCTAAGGACTTCTCACATTGGCTCAGGTCCAAAGGCGTGATTCACTTTACGTCGTCCCCGTTTTCCGCCTTTCAGAACGGGGTCGTAGAACGACGGAACTCCACGCTCCAAACGATGGTCAGGTGCGCCCTAGAGGACGCGGGAATTGGCCAACACTTCTGGTCTGAAGCCCTGGTCTACTCCAACTATACATTAAATAGAACATGGTCCAGTGTGATAGACAAAACACCCTACGAGGTCATGTATAACAAGAAGCCGCAGATAGCACACCTACATGTGTTCGGTGTAACGGCTGATGTACACATACCCAAGCAGTTGCGCAAGAAAGGGGATAAGGTGTCCAGAAGGCTCAGGTTTATGGGGTACGAGCCAGGAACCAAGGGCTTCAGGTTTGTGGACAATAATAATAGGTTTGTGGTCTCCAGAACAGCGGCATTCCATGAGCAAGCCAACTGGTCCAGGTTACACCTAAATGAGGTACCCACCAAGCAGGAGGATAGCCCAATCGAGCAAACCCAAAACAAAAACAAGACAGTGAGTAAGCAGGAAGGGAGCAGGCCCAAGCCCGACCTCCAAGGCATCAAGGTTGAGGGATGGAAAGAGAATCATCCCAAGATAAGTGTCGAATCACTGACACAAAGAGAAGCCAGATATCTGCATGACACTGAGCAGGCAGCAACCAGGCCGGTCAGATCGACCAGAAACCAGCTGCCAAAAAGGTTAAATGATTACGTGATGCACGTGCATGCAAACCACGTCACGCCAAACTCATACGAAGAGGTGCTAAGACTACCCCAGGGGGAGAGGGTAAAGTGGGAGTTAGCCATGGCCAAGGAACTGGACAGCCTGAGGAAGCTGGAGGTGTACACCCCCACCAAAGTCCCAGAGGGCAAGAACACAATAGGCACCCGATGGATATTCAAAGTCAAGAACTTAGAGGGGGGCCAAAGCCTATACAAGGCAAGATTAGTTGCCCAGGGGTTTGCTCAAAGGTTTCCGGAGGATTACACAGACACCTATTCGCCCACCGTAAGAACAGAGAGCGTCAAGAGCGCCCTGGTCATCGCGTCCTTGCTAGGGCTGGAAGTACACCAGTTCGATGTGCAGACCGCTTACCTGCACGCCAACCTAGACAAGGAGATATACATCAGAGCCCCCCACAGCAAAGAAACCAACAGAGGGGACACCTGGTTACTTCATAAGAGCCTGTATGGACTAAAGCAATCAGGCAAACGGTGGTACGAATGCCTGGTAGAGGCCCTGAAGTCTATGGGATTCACGGCGACCATAGCTGACAACTGTTTCTTCACCAGGAAAGAGGGGGACTCACCAGAATACATCCTAGTTTACGTGGATGACATTCTATACATCAGCAAACACGAAGCCAACCGCAACACCTTTGCCAGCAGGCTGAGCGAGCATTTCACCCTAAAGTACCTTGGGAGGATAAACCGATACCTGGGAGTACAAGTCAACCAGACGCCAAAGGGTTTCCAACTGTCGCAGAAAGAGAAGATAGAAGAGTTGCTCCATAAATGCAACATGGCAGACGCCAAGGGATGTGATTCACCCATGCAGGCGGACTTTCTAAAAAACATGCATGATGAATCACCCGAATTTGGAGACAACACGCTGTACAGGTCAATCATAGGCTCCCTCCTGTATATCGCCAACTGGACCAGACCGGACATTGCCCTATCCGTTAATTTACTATCCAGGCACGTGAGCAAACCCACCACATACCACTGGGACGCAGTGAAAAGGGTACTAAGATACCTGAAACAGAGTGTCAATGCATGCTTAACCCTAGAGCCTGAAAAATCCGAAGAACCCATCCTCACATGCTACGCTGATGCTGACTGGGCCGGAGACGCCAAAGGCCGCAAAAGCACATCTGGGTACATATTCTACTTAAATAACTGCCCAGTGCATTGGTACTCAGGCAAACAAATCCTAGTGGCAACTTCGACTACCGAAGCCGAATACATATGCCTCTCCAAAGCCGCCAACAACCTCATCTGGTTCGACGACCTACTTGCCAGCGTGTGGAGAGAACCAGCTTACCCAATAAATATATATGAAGATAACAAAGCCGCCATAGAGATATCCATGTCCGACGCTGTAGGACAAAGGTCAAGGCACATAGACATAAAATATAAGCACGTTAGACAGCTCTCCAGAATTGGTTTCATAAAAGCCATACACTGCGATACAGAGGAACAGACCGCAGACATACTCACGAAACCCCTACAAGGCAAACAACACTCACACTTAGTTTCCAAGCTCAACATCCACCCCAGGGTACCAACTAGTCAGTCAGGCCTACAGACACGGGTCAGGCATTTAGAGGGGGATTTGTCAGGTATAAATGCTCTGCCCGTGCCAGGGATCAGCTATAGTGCAGTAGTGCAGGGGTTAACCCAGACTCCCACCTGGTCAGCTCCTCCCATAGGCCCCTCCTTACCTGAATCCCCGCCCACAGGTATAAAAGGTGGGCACACCTCTCCTCACCCCAGTTCCTGATGCATTCAAGTGATGATGTGATGAACCTGCAAATAAAAGAGTTATATTTTACCAGATGACTCAAGTCTCTTTATTGGGCCTGATCCACCATTCCTTGTAACAAGAACGCCCTCCTCCTGGGATTTAAGCAGAATATTCCTTTCTGCTTAAACTTCCCAGGAGCCTTGTAAAAACTCAAGTGGATTCCCTGTAATGTTTAGTAGCTGCATGTTAACTTTGCATCTTCAGGAATTGGGTTGCCCATATTAAGAATCCGAGATCGTCTTATTTGGTTTATTTCCCCCTTTTCACTAGAGGAGAGCGGGGTGTCTGGGAATGTCAGAAGAAAAAGAACAGCAGATAGTAGCATGATCAAAATGTATGAAGAAAAATTGAATATTCAAAGCATCTAAATGCCAGGGCATTAAAAAAAATGAAAAGAATAATTTTCCGAAATTGCTATTTTCTACCACCTACTCATTACTGCCCATCTCAAAAATAATAAAATAAAATGCAAATAATAATAATAATAATGAAAATAAAGACTAAACACCTGGGTGACTGTGTGATGAACCAGAATTCCTAATTCAAAGTTAACGGGGTCTGTAGAGATTCTCAGTCATCTAGGTCACGGTTATCCCAAAGGTGCTTTTTTCAGGAGGCAACTGGACTTTTCTTGTTTTTTTTTTCTTTTGAAGATGTTTCACTTCTCATCCAAGAAGCTTCTTCAGCTCTGACAGGATAGTGGGGGTAGTGCAGGGGTGAAATGCTCCCGGTTCGGACCGGCTCAGGCGAGTAGGTAGCGATGGCGGCGGGCAGTTTGGAGAACCGGTAGCAAAAATCCCTCCCACCCCCAGCCTCCAGTTTGCTTACCTTCGCACACATTACTTGCTTCGCTTGCTGTAATCCCTGCAATCCATTGCATCAACAAGCAACTGAATCTCCCTGCCTGCAATCAAGCTCATCGGTGAGCAGCTCTATCTGCCTGCCTGCCTGCCTGCCTTTTTCCCTTCAATTGGGTAAGTTTTTTCCCCCTTTGGGAGCTTTTAAAAAAATAGTTAATTGGGGTTTTTTTTAGTTGTTCTTTTTTTAGACCTAGCCATTTAAAGTTTAGGAAGTTTTAAATTTAGCTACTTTTATATAAAAATAAAATAAAATAATATAATATTTGTGCAGCTTTCTGAGATTTTGTGTGTTTCTGTAGTGTTTCACTCTAACTACACAAACACACAAAATCTCACAAAGCTGTATGTGGAATTGTGTGTGTGTAAAGTGTGAAAGTTGGTTTTTTGGACTTTTTGTGGCTGTGTGAGGTTCCTGTTTGTTGCAGGGGCCATTTTGCCCCTGCTTTTACATTGTGGGTGAGCCAGTTGTGTTGTGTTGTGTTGTGTTGTGTTGTGTTGTGTTGTGTGTGTGTAAAGTGTGAAAGTTGGTTTTTTTGGCTTTTTGGGGCTGTGTGAGGTTCCTGCTTGTTGCAGGGGCCATTTTGGGTCTAGCACAGCTGCTTTTACATTGTGGGTGAGCCAGTTGTATTGTGTTTTGTAGGTTAAAAAAGGGCAAAGAAGTGACATCAACTTGGCCATGCCCACCTGACCAACAAGCCATGCCCACCCAGTCACCTGACCACCAAGCCCCACCCACTAATTAGGCCCCGCCCACAGAACCAGTAGCGAAAATGTTTAGATTTCACCCCTGGGGTAGTAGGTAATTACCAGCTGTCTGCAAGGAATATAAATCTTTCCATTCTACACTATCCTGTCAGAACTGAAGAAGCTCTTGGATAGGAAGCGAAATGTCTTCAAAAGAAAAAAAAACAAGGAAGTCCAGTTACCTCCTGAAAAAGCACCTTTGGCACAAGTTAAAGGGCTGGAGGGGGGCACCTTCAGTGGTCAGGCAGACCCATCATATGTCTGAAATCATATAGGATCTCCTGCTTGAACAGGGGGCTGGATTAGAAGACCTCCAAGGCAGGGGTGGGCTTCAAAAATTTTAGCAAGGGGGTTTCTGCCTGGTTGCCAGGTGGGCGTGGCCATGGTGGGCATGGCCTAGTCAGCCTCCTGCACCACAGCAGCGGGGTGTGTGTGGAAATTTTGCCTTCCCCGGGTTCCAGAGTCTTTCTTTGAGCCTCCGGGAGGGTGAAAACGGCCTCCCCAGGCTCCGGAGGCCATTCAGAGGCCAGAAACGGGCCCATTTCCAGCCTTCCTGAACTTCCGGCAGGCCCGTTACCTGCTGTGTGGGAACTCCTAGGAGGGGCGTAGTGGGGTGGGCAGAGCCAGCCAGGAGTGGGATTTGGGGGCTCTCCAAACTGCACAGAATCTTAGCTAGAGGTTCTCCCGAACCGCTGTGGATCCCCAGCAGCCTATCCCTGCTACAAGGTCCCTTCTAACTCTATTCTGATTCTCGGGTCTCAAATTGACAGAATCGTATTCTTGATTTCTTGAAGGCCAGGTCCAGCCTTCCCAAGGCAGCCAACTTTGGCTTCCACCCCCACACCCCCACGACACCCCCACTCCTGCTAGAGATGTTCCTCCTTTCACTACACTGGTGGAGGAAGACCTGTTTCCATTCCCGTCTCCCGAATTCCACTGTTCTTAAGACATATTCTGACATTTACAATTCAAGCTGGGCGAAATTTGTCAAGAGAGAAATGTCATTTGGGGAAATGTCAAACCCTCCTTCCCTGGGTAGATGAAAAGTTAACGACCTAGCCAAAAAGGAAAAAAAAAAAAGAAAAAAGAAAAGAAGAAAAAGAACAATCCATTCTAAAGATTATAGGATATAATATGATATGCAAATACCTTCACTGGGAGCTTAATGACATAATCAAATGGTTTCCTTTTCCACTTTCTCTTTCCCAGAGACCTCTCAATGGACTTTTTGACGTCTTCTACCAAATTCAAAAATTTCCCATATATAGGTAGCTCAGGGCTACAAAAGCTCTGGGCCAGGTGTTTGCAGAATCAAGATCAAGTGAGGTACTAATACCACTAATACCCATCTTGACTACTGCAATGCTCTCTACCTAGGGCTGCCCTTGAAAACCACTCGAAGGCTTCAATTGGTGCAGAATGAGGCTGCACGGGTTGTGATGGGAATGTCCCGACACTCCCATGTTACACCCCTCCTGCGCGACCTGCATTGGCTACCGGTTGCCCTTCAGATGAGGTTCAAGATACTGGTTATCACCTATAAAGCCCTTCATGGCCTAGGCCCGGGATACTTGTTGTACCCCCTGCAGCCAGCAATAATCCCCAATCGCCCGGTGCACTCCCACCAGACAGGGCCTCCTCAGGGTGCTGTCAGCCAGACAATGTCGGCCGGCAACCCCCAGGGGGAGAGCTTTCTCTGGGGTGCACCCACCCTTTGGAATCAACTTCCTTTGGAGCTCCGGATGGCCCCTGATCTTCGCTCGTTCCGCCGTGGTTTGAAGACCTGGTTGTTTCATAGCCTGGACTGATGGGGGGGGGGTTCTTAAAAGTTTTAAATTGATTTTAAACTGTTTTAATTTGGACTTTTAATTTCATATTGTTTTACTGTGCAATTGTGCATTTTATTGTTGTGAGCCGCCCTGAGTCCATTGGAGATAGGACGGCATATAAATCGCATTAAACTTAAACTTAAACTCTATAAAACTCTAGTAAGGCCACACCTAGAGTACTGCATACAGTTTTGGTCCCCACACTATAATAAAAGATGTTGAGACTAGAAAGAGTGCAGAGAAGAGCAACCAGGATGATTGGAGGATTGGAGGATAAAACATACAATGAATGGTTGCAGGAACTGGGCATGGCTAGTCTAGTGAAGAAAAGGACCAGGGGAGACATAGTGATGTTCCAATATTGGAGGGGCTGCCACAGAGAGGAGGGGGTCAAGCTATTTTCCAAGGCACCCTAAGGCCAGACAAGGAATAATGGATGGAAACTGAACAAGGAGAGATTCAACCTAGAACTAAGGAGGAATTGTTTGACAGTGAGAACAATCCATCAATGGAACAGACGTTGCCTTCAGAAGTTGTGGGAGCTTCATCCCTGAAGGCTTTCAAGAAGAGATTGGAGTGCCATCTGTCAGAAATGGTGTAGGGTCTCCTGCTTGGGCGGGGGGTTGGACTAGAAGACCTATAAGATCCCTTCCAACTCTATTAATCTGTTAAGAAAGACCACCAGGGAGGACCTTGATTTGATGAACGTTGTGTCCTCCACATGAGCCAAGTTCTTCCTTGGCAAGGTCCCATCTTTTGAGCGATGTCAGCGATAAAGGATCGAGTACCACTTTGTTTTATTGCAATCAAGAGTGGCTAAACACCGGTTTCATTTATAACCTGGGGCAATTCATATCGTGATGTCCAGTTAAAAGTAGCTGGCAAGCCATAAAAAAAATGAGAGAGCAATCAACTGGTTGCCCTGGACTTCTCCTTCCAGAACACCATGAAATCTGTCTTTCCTAATGATGAATTAATCTAAACCAGGGGTCAAATCCAGCAGGTTCTGACAGGTTCTGGAGAACCAGTAGTGGAAATGTTGAGCAGTTCGGAGAACCGGTAGTGGAAATTTTGAGTAGTTCAGAGAACCGGCAAATACCACCTCTGGCTGGCCCCAGAGTAGGGTGGGAATGGAGATTTTGCAATATCCTTCCCCCAGGAGTGGGGAGAGAATGGGGATTTTGCAGTATCCTTCCCCTGCCATGCCCACCAAGACACACCCACCAAGCCCAGCAAGCCACGCCCACAGAACCGGTAGTAAAAACATTTGGATTTCACCACTGATCTAAACACCCTTTAATGGACCAGTTTTGGTTAAAAGGATCAGATGACCTGTCATATTTCGCTAACTAGAAGATGCTTCTTGGAATGACTCCAGAGACATTTTAGCAGAAGAAGCTTGGTGGAGCTTCTGGAGGCAAGCCATTGATTGATTGTTCTCACCGTCAATAAATTTCTCCTTATTTGTAGGTTGGTTTTCTCCTAGGTTAGTTTCCATCCATTGCTTCTTGATCTGCCCTCAGGTGTTTTGGACAATCCCTTCTTCTCTGTGACAGGGAGAAGGGATTGACTTCAAGATCAAGGGAGGTACTAATACTCCTCTATAAAGCTTTAGTAAGACATCACCTTAAATACTGCACCCAATTTTGGTCACCGCACTATAAAAAAGATGTTGAGACTCTAGAAAGAGTGCAGAGAAGAGCAACCAGGATGATTATGGGACTGAAGGCTAAAACATGAAGAACGGTTGCAGGAACTGGCATGGCTAGTCTAGTGAAGAGAAGGACCAGGGGAGACAGGAGAGCAGTGGTCCAGTATTTGAGGGGCTGCCACAGAGAAGAGGAAGGGGGTCAATCTATTTTCCAAAGCACAGCAGGCCAGACAAGGAATAATGGATGGAAACTGATCAAGGAGAGGTTCAACCTGGCAACAAGGATAACTTTTCTGACAATGAGAACAATTAACCAGTGGAACAGAAGTTGCCTTCGGAAGTTGTGGGAGCTTCATCACTGGAGGCTTTCAAGAGGAGATTGGACTGCCATTTGTCAGAAATGGTGTAGGGCCTCCTGCTTGTGGAGGGGTTGGACTAGATGACCTACAAGGTCCCTTCCAACTCTATTAATCTGTTCTGTTAGCTCCTGAAACATTGGAAGGCTGCTATCACGTCACCCCTAATCCTTCTCTGTGCTAGACTAAACATACCCAGTTCCTGCAACCATTCATCACATGTTTTAGCCTCCAACCTCCTTCATCTTTGTGGCTCTTCCCTCCACTCTTTCTATAGTCTTGATTTCTCTGATATTTTTTAAAATCACACTAGAAGGAACAACCCTTGATGGATGTGATGCTGGATGGGGAGGAAGCAAAATACCCTCCTGTCCTGAAATGAACCAATCTGGAGAGGACCTTCTCAGCTCACTCTTCCTTTTTTTTGAAGCCATCCAATGAAATGCAACAGCTTGCAGTTCTCGGTCAATGCCCAAGAGAGGAGACGAGCTGTCATTTGTTTTGGATCTACGCTTGGTCATTTTATGGATGGTTTCCCTGGAAACAACTTTTTTGACATTCGATATATTAAAGGCATTTCTCATGTCTGATTGCCACCGTTCTCGAAAACTGGGGAGGGGGACGAATGCAAGGCTTCCATAAAAGACCGAAGCTTTGCTGACAGCACAAAGCTCTGAGATGGAGAAACGGGGGAAAACGTGCTGAGGTGGCGGAAAAGAATTGGCAAAGTTTGCGCCGTTTTGAAAGGATGACTTGAGGAGGCAAGCAGAATCTGCAAAACTTAGGGCAAAATTTGCATCCCACACGAAGGCCTTCCCCTCTGGTATTTCTTTAAAAGCTGCTGTCAACTTCGAACTGAACCTGGCAGCAGCCATCTTTCTGTTCCTCGTTGCCACACAGGGGAGAAGGTGTTTGGAATGCATTACTAGACAAAACAAAGAGCTTTCTCCTGAAAACCAAGGTCATCTCTACTGGCAACCAATAAGGTTGGGGAAGGAGTGCCTGAAGAGTCCACCAATTAACCCCAATTGTGACCCTTCGGGATGGGGTTATTTCCTAGTTTAATTATACTGTAACCGCAGGAAAGATTTAGATTTGGTTTTCCTTTGAAGCTGTGCTGATGTGATTACAGATTACTAGAGATGTAAAGGACCTTGTGGGTCATATAATCCAACCCCCTCCCCCCACCCAAGCAGGAGACCCTATACCCAGTCTCTTTTTGAAAGCTTCTAGGGATGAAGCTCCCACAACTCCTGAAGGCAACTTCTGTTCTGTTGGTTGATGGCTCTCACTGTCAGAAAATGTCTCCTTATTTCCAGGTTGAATCTCTCCTTATTTAGTTTCCATCCATCCATTATTTATTTATTTATTTATTTATTATATTTCTATACCGCCTTTCTCCCGTAGGACTCAAGGCGGTGTACAGCCAAGAAAAATATAGACACACAAACATCATAAAATTGCTAATTAAAATTATTACTTAGTTTGGCCAATTAAATAAAACCCAGAATTAGATAACATTTTAAAAACATTCACATGTTCATATGTTTAGCCCTGCCTGTTGGAACATCAGGGTTTTGAGGGCACGGCGGAAAGTACGGAGATCAGGGATATCAGGATCAGGATAAATTATTGGGAGTTTTAAATTGTCTCGGGCAAAAATTATTTAATTAGGTTTTAATCATGTTTTAACTTTCGTATTTATGTGTTTTGTTTTTGGGGGGCTGCCCCTCTGTGGGGGCTATCCTGTCTCCCCTGGTCTTTCTCTAGGCATGACTAGACTAGCCATGCCCAGTTCCTGCAACCGTTCATTGTATGTTTTAGCCTCCAGTCCCCTCATCATCCTGGTTGCTCTTCTCTGCACTCTTTCTAGAGTCTCAACATCTTTTTTATAGTGTGGTGACCAAAACTGGATGCAGGATTCTAGGTGTGGTCTTACTAAGGCTTTATAGAGTGGTGTTAGTACCTCCCTTGATCTTGATTGCATCCCTCTGTTAATTCAATTTAGTATTGCATTGGCTTTTTGGACTGCTACTTGGACACCAATCAACCACCCACTCGGTGCATTCTACCAGAAGGTCATTGTTGTGTTTTAATGCATTGTGTGGATGCAGCACCCCTCCGAGATGTTGTTTTTCACTGCTGCTGTTTAGACTTCTTTACCGGCATGTAAAGCACAAGCTGGAACAGAGCTCAACACCCTTAATCTTGCAACAGATCTTCTGAAATTCAGGCCAAAGTTTTCTCCAGCATTATCTGGAAAGGCTGGGAAGTGAACTGAGAACTTTTGGTATGCAAAACAGGAGATCTTCCCCTGAAAAAAAAAAGAATGGAAATAAAAGAGTGGGAAAGACATAATGATGAATGCTTGGCCCTTTGGCTCAGGGAATGCAAGATAATAACACATAGCTAGAATACCTGGGAAGAATTTTGAGTGAAACAAAGATCGGAGAATCTCCCGTAGAATGTAAAACAGAGAGTGTCATACAGAAGCATTTCTCTTATATTTCCCCCCCCCATTTCTGGTTATTGTTGAACTTAATGACCTTTATGGACTGGTCTTTGATGTTTTCTCCAAAGAGGAGATGATTGGATGAAATGTTCATGGGTGGAGAGCAGGGTATTTACCTGCATTGAGTAAATGCCCAAGGGGGTCAAAATACAAACACCTAACCAATCACTGTGTAAACTTTGTCCCATGGTTTTCCCAATCTTCTACTCCAGCCCAAGTCAACCCATGAGAACCACTCTCATGGACCTTTTTGAGAAGCAAACATTCAGAATAACACAGTTGGAAGGGACCTTGGAGGTCTTCTAGTCCAACCTCCTGCTCAGGCAGGAAACCCTATACCATTTCAGACGAATGGTTGCCCAACCTCTTCTTAAAAACCTCCAGTGTTGGAGCATTCACAACTTCTGGAGGTAAGCCATTCCACTGATTGATTGTCTCACTGTCAGGAAATTCCTTCTTGGTTCTAGGTTGCTTCCCTCCTTGACCAGTTTCCATCCCTTGCTTCTTGACCTGCCTTCATTTGCTTCATGAAATGACCAAGCAAATAATGGCACTCAGCCAGTTTTGTTTATTTATTTATTATTAGTTTGTCAAACATGTACAAGATAGCAGGTATAAAAATGAACATGGACATGAACGAAGGAAACAAATACAGATAAATGGGGACAGTTGGACAGGGATTGTAGGCACACTGGTGCGCTTATGCACGCCCCCTTTACGAACCTCTTAGGAATGGGGAGAGTTCCACAGTAGACAGTTTAAGGTTGAAGCTGTGGGGGTTTGAGAATGTAACAACGGAGTCGGATAGAGCATTCCAGGCATTGGCCACTCTGTTGCTGAAGTCGTATTTTCTGCAATCGAGTTTGGAACAGTTTACCTTGATTTTGTATCGTTTGTTTGTCTGTGTATTATTGCGGTTGAAGCTGAAGTAGTCATTGACAGGTAAGATATTGGAGCAGACAATTTTTTTTTTTCTGTCTGTTGAGCTATCCAGGCTCCTAGTACAATTTTGTGTACTATGCTTAGATCAGACTGTAGGCAGCGCAGTTCCAGATTGTCGAAGCCCAACATTTCAAGCCTGGCGGCATAAGGGATTCTATTGTGAGCAGAGGAGTGGAGGACTCTTCTCGTGAAATACCTCTGGACCCGCTCAATCGTATTAATGTCTGATATACAGTGTGGATTCCGGGCAGACGAGCTGTATTCAAGAATTGGTCTGGTAAAGGTTTTGTATTCCCTAGTTAGCAATACAATGTTACCGGAGAAGCTTTGCAAAATTAGCTATGAGATCATAGTTTTGTTTGACACATTCTCACACCTGTGCATGTTACATGACGAGATAGTACGAGGATGCATTTTGCATTTCCATTTACTTTCCAAGGAGGGGATCTGTCCTCGTAGTATATCCTGTGCCGTAAATTCTTTTGCTCCTCGCTTATATCAGTCTCCTTTTCATGAGCCAGAATATTGCTTCATTTCCCTGCTGAATGCAGGCCAGGAAAAAGAAAAGATGATTAATTGAACATTTTAAAAAGTGTCAGCTTATCTGCCATTTGCTGTTTGTGAACATCTCTGATGCAAGCCGGCGGTTTCCTATTTCCTCCCCTTCTCCGTCACTCCTGTCACACCTGCCAGCCCACCAAGATGGATCATCGGAGAGAGAGAAAAAATAAGTGGAGGGCCCCTTCATCCTAAATCCATCATCCTCCTTGCTGAAAGGACGAGGCGAAGCAATGGAGATGAAACACCAGGGCTGGTACACTCAAGTGAGTTAATAATAATAACAGTAATATAAGCCCTGAGATCCATACTTGACTCAAAATTTTCTTTTGCTGCTCCAAATCTCAGTGGACTTGTTAGAATTCCTTGCAGAGAGAGAGAGAGAGAGAGAGAGAGAGAGAGAGAGAGAGAGAGAGAGACAGACAGACAGACAGACAGACAGAGACAGAGAGAGATAGACAGAGAGAGAGACAGAGAGAGAGAGACAGAGAGACACAGAGAGACACAGAGAGAGACACAGAGACAGAGACAGAGAGATAGAGAGAGAGACACACAGAGAGAGAGACAGAGAGAGAGAGAGAGAGAGAGAGACAGAGAGAGAGAGAGAGAGAGACAGAGAGACAGAGAGACAGAGAGACAGAGACAGAGAGACAGAGAGACAGAGAGACAGAGAGACAGAGAGACAGAGACAGAGAGAGAAAGGGAGACCCTCAAAGTCAGAGGGGGTCCACCAATTCGCCTAAAGCAGCAGTCACCAACTGGTGGTCCATGAAAAATTTTTGGTGGTCCACAGAAAAATTATTTGCATTTTTTATATTGCACTAAATCAGGGGTCCTCAAACTATGGACCCTGGGACAGATACGTGCAATGAACATTTGTGTTGCTGCAGAGAGTCTCCCCCTTTTTGTGTGGGTCAGAGGGGGGCAGAAATTCCAACTTGGGGTCTGCTTCAGCCTCCTGGTGTGGGGCTTTGGGCGAAGGCTGGAGGGAAGTGCCACTGGTGGCAGGGAGCCGGAGGACCTCATTCCAGTGGGACAGCATCATGGCCTGGAACTGGCTGACCATCTCAGCCCGCTGAGCCGGTACCTGGCCTTGCACTCCCACAGGTCTTCCCTCTACTTGGAAAGTCTATGCTCGTAGTCCTCAGTGAGGTGCTTCTGCTGAGCCTCCTTTTTGGTCAGATCCAATATGAACTGAGCCAGCTGTTTTGCCAACTCTTTCTCGTGGTGGCTGCTTAGCTCCAACAACTGCTTCCTGTTGGGGCCCTAAGGAGCCCGGGAGGGCAGGCGAGGAGTGGCTGGGAGGGGAGGGGCGAGTAGAGGCTGGCGAGATGCCCCTCAACATGAGTGATATCAAGTTGACCACACTCACCCAGTCACATGACCACCTAGCCACGCCCATCCAGTTGTTCATTAGGCAGTTCATATTAGTGGTCCGTGGGATTTAAAATTATGAATGTAGTGATTCCTGAGGCCCGAAAGGTTGGTCACCCCTGCTCCAAAGCACCTGAAGACAGAGAAGAAGCAATGGATGGAAACTAATCAAGGAGAGAAGCAACCTAGAACTAAGGAGGAATTTCCTGACAGTGAGAACAATCAATCAGTGGAATGAGTTGCCTCTAGAAGTTGTGGGTGATCCATCACTGGAGGCTTTTAAGAAGAGACTGGACAACGATTTGTCTGAAATGTTGTAGGGTTTTCTGCTTGACCAAGGGGTTTGACAAGAAGACCTCTAAGGTCCTTCCCAGCTCTTTTATTATGTTATTTGTGTTAGGATATGGTTTGAGCCTAACAAGTTATCCAGGCAATATTTGTGTACTGTAACTTTAATATGAATATCTATTGTGTAACTTTAAGGCTTTAATGCTGAGTCATGCTGTAATTAGGTAATGACTGGTTGTGAGAGTATTTAAGCAAAGTATTGTAACGTGTTCAGTTTGATGATGAAGCTGATATGATATGCTACCATTGAGAGGAATTGCTATCTGCTAATCGTCGTTGGATGGATCTGATATCATCGTGGTTTGTGAACCAGAGTGAGTTTGTTATTCTAACCAACTACTGTTTGTTGGGTAAGAAGATTCTGTAACTACTGGACTGATTTTACTGGCAAAGACTTGGAATTTGTTTAAAGACTATGAGACTGTTTTTCTACTATAAAGTAAGCTTTTGATAAACCAGTTTGCATATCTCTTATTCATTGCTCTCAGCAACGTTTCCTTGTGCATTTACTCTGCTGGTTGGTAACAACACCAATATCCTTAACAATTCAGTTAATCCAAAGGACTAGAGGTGACATGACAGTAGTTTTCCAGTACTCAAGGGGCTGTCACAGAGACGAAAGGGGTCAAGCTATTCTCCCAAGCACCTGAAGGCAGAACAAGAAGCAATGGATGGAAACCAGTCAAGGACAGAAGCCACTTAAAACTAAGGAGGAATTTCCTGACTGCGAGAACAATCCATCAGTGGAAAGAAGTTGTGGGTGCTCCATCATTGGAAGTTTTTAGGAAGAAATCGGACCACCATTTTTCTGAAATGGTATAGGGCCATGATGGCGAACCTATGGCACGCGTGCCACAGGTGGCACATGGAGCCATCTCTGCAGGCACGCGAGCCGTTGCCCTAGGTCACCCCCACTGCGCATGCATGTGCTGATTTTTGGCTGGCCCTGCCCATGCTCCCCCTCCACTCCAAGGAGTCTCCACGCAGCCCATTTTGGATGCCAGGTAAACACAGGGCTCGCACAGAGGCTCTGGGAGGGTGGAAAACGGGCCTTCGGGAAGTCTGGAAATGGGCCATTTCCGGCCTCTGGAGGGCCTCCAGAGGGTTGAGGGAGGCCGTTTTCGCCCTCCCCAGGCTCCATGAAAGCTTCCAGAGCCTGGGGAGGGCGAAAAACAGGCCTACTTGAAGTCTGGAAACAGATCGTTTTTGGTCTCCAGAAGCTTCAGGGAGGCCTGTTAGGCCCAAAATGGGGGGGGGGGGCGCGCGTTGTGCGCACATGTGTAGGGGAGGGGTGTCGCATGTGCATGCGCAGGGGTTGGGGCAGCACGGGAGGTTGGGCCATGTGGTGGTGGGCATTGCATTATGGGTATGGGCATGCACAAGGTTTGGGATTAGCCCCAAAGCCAACTAATTTTGGAGGCCAGTAGCTTTGGGAAGACTGATTTAATTGTTCCATTTCTGATTAGCTTTTTTCAGGAGGCATTTCTTAGCATTCCCAACACCCTTTTCTGAGACCAAGCTAAATTGGAATCTGTTCATCTAATTTCTCCCAAGGTCAACAGAAGGAAGGTGCGTATGGATTCACCTTCTTCTTCTGGCGGCTCCCTAGGTGGCTCAGTGGCTAAGATGCTGAGCTTGTCAATCAGAAAGGACGGCGGTTCGAATCCCTAGTAGAGGTTTCCTGTGTGAGCAGGGGGTTGGACTAGATGACCTCCAAGGTCCCTTCCAACCAGTAGTCGGTTTCAAATTTTTTTACTACCGGTTCTGTGGGTGTGGCTTGGTGGGCATGGCATGGCTTTGTGGGCATGGCTTTGTGGGCATGGCAGGGGAAGGATACTGTAAAATCTCCATTCCCTTCCCATTCCAGGGGAAGGTTACTGCAAAATCCCCATTTCCTCCCGATCAGCTGGGACTTGGGAGGCAGACAATAGATGGGGGTGAAGCCAGTCAGAGGTGGTATTTACCGGTTCTCTGAACTACTCGAAATTTCCGCTGCCAGTTCTCCAGAACCTGCTGAAACCCACCTCTGCTTCCAACCCTGTTACTGTTACTTCTTTTAGATGTCTGCATTAATCATTCTGCCCCAAAACTGTAATGGAGAGACCCCAAGATCTACCCCTGCCTTCCACAAAAAGGAAATCTTGTCAACCATTTGTACATCAAAATTACTCTGGAATTATGGATGATTTGTGAGAAAGCAATACCCCAAAGTATCTCCTGGGCCAGTATCCAAAATCTGAAATGAATTTATGACAAACTCACGATTGACCCATTACTTATAAAGTCCGTTAAATTCATTTTAGACTCGGGCTTTCGAGGGGCACCTGATTGATGATGCAAACCCATATAAATAGAATGAAATAGATTAAGTCTCCTTGTGAAATATCGCTGGCCATTAAAACAGGCGCATTTTAGGCTGTTTAAAACATGAAATACCACTTTGGTAGTTACTCCAGTCTGCTGCCTAATTGTGTGCCTTCTAATGGACTTGAGTTATTCTGAGTTGGCAAGAGAAAACATGAAGTTGCAGATATATCATTTCTTCTTGGCTGTTAAGTTAGCTACAGTTATAATCCGGAGAGCTGTGCAAAGAACGTGGAACAATAATAATTTCTTAGGAGAAAATGCATGTCGGGATGGTGTGTTTTTTTCTCTCTTCCAAATGCACAATGGGCTGTCAAGGATGATTCTGGATCAGATGGATATCCTTTTGCTGAGTCATGGCTGCATATTTCTTACGGCAGCTTCAGGGAGAAATTCCGATCTGCCTAAGCAGGGGGTTGGACTCGAAGACCTCCAAGGTCCCTTCCAACTCTGTTATTCTAAATTCTAAATTCAGTAAGGAGACTAGAATCCAACATAGTGAAAGAATATGAGATTGTATTAAGAGTGCAGAGAAGAAGAGCAACGGAGATGATCCGGGGACTGGAGGCTAAAATATATGAAGAATGGTTGCAGGAACTGGGTATGTCTAGTTTGATGCAAAGAAGGATTAGGGGTGGCATGATAGCAAACTTCCAATATTTGAGGGGCTACCATAAAGAAGAGGGGGCTAACCTATTCTCCAAAGCACCAGAAGATTAGACAAGAAACAACAGATGGAAACTAATCAAGGAGAGATCCAACTTAGAACTAAGGAGAAATTTCCTGACAGTGAGAAAAATTAAGCAATGGAATGACTTGTCTCCAGAAGTTATGGGAGCTCCATCACTGGAAGCTTTCAAGAAGAGACTGGACAGCCATCTGTCAGAAATGGTATAGGGTCTCCTGCTTGAATAGGGGGTTGGACTAGATCAATGGTGGGTTTCCTATTTTTTTACTACCGGTTCTGTGGGCGTGGCTTGGTGGGTGTGGCAGGGGAAGGATACTGCAAAATCCCCATTCCCTTCCCATTCCAGGGGAAGGTTACTGCAAAATCTCCATTTCCTCCCGATCAGCTGGGACTCGGGAGGCAGAGAATAGATGGGGGCGGGGCCAGTCAGAGGTGGTATTTACCGGTTCTCTGAACTACTCAAAATTTCCACTATCGGTGCTCCAGAACTGGTCAGAACCTGCTGAAACCCACCTCTGGACTAGATGACTTAAAACAAGGGTGTCAAACTCAAAGCTCGGGGGCCGGATCTGGCATGCAGGGTGCTTAGATCTGGCCCTTGGGGCTGCCCTGGAAACAGCAAAGGACTGGGCCACAGTGCTTCTACCAGCGAAAATGGAGCTTGCGATTGTTGAGAGCGGCCATCCCGAGCTCCATTTTCGCTGGCAGAGGGTTGCAGGGGGCCATCACAGCTGAAAATGGAGCTCGGGAGCCCATTTTTGCTCGCAGTGCAATTGGGCCACTACAGGTGCCCCCGACACGAGTGACGTCAAGCCCACCCACCGCCCCCAAGGTCAAACACAACCCTGATGCGAACCTCAATTAAATCGAGTTTGACATCCCTGACCTACAAGGTTCCTTCCAACGCTGTTATTCTAAGACTCTTATTCTAAGCCACTGGTGATCTGAAAGGCTTTTGTTTTAAAACAGAAATGAGCCATATTTCTCGATCTGGTTGGGATCTATCCACGTTTTTTTTTTTAAAAAATCACAATTTTCAGTGGCTGGCAGCAATTTTCTTGTGGCAACTAATATAACCTCTTGAGGGCTCGGTTCTTGACAAATTAATACACGCGTTATGCCTCTTAGAAGCTTAACACACCTGTGTAATTTCTCCTTTTACCACCATCCCCATGGAGAAATTCATTTTACGTTTGGAAGGAGAATTTCATTTCTTAAGATCAGTTTTTCATCCAACTGGAGTCTGGAAGAAAAGATGGAACGAGAACCAGCCAACCTTAGTTAACTCATGTAGTTGATGCAGCAATTTAAACATGAGATTTTGGGTCCTGGATTCCACTGCAAAAAAAATGAGAACACGAGACAGAGAAAGCAATGCCCTGACTCCTAATAATTATAAAAGCAATTGTGTTTTCTTCTCGCTGTTTTATGATTAAGTAAAAATCAGAGAGATGGCATTTTCCATTTCCTCCTCCTCTCCCATTCTTGCCTCCCCACCCTCACCTAAACCATTTGCATAAACTCTATCCTCCAATGCAGGAGGGAAAAAAAACCCTTTTGAGATATTAACAAGATTATAAAAATGTCAAATCACATTTAAAACACTGTCGTGAATGGGAATGTTTTAATTATGAATAAATAAAGGGAAAACACAGCCACTTCTCCCTTGAATGGAAAAGGTTGCGCTAGTTATCTGTACTTAAGCGGAGAGAGGTACAAATGCTGTTTTTCTTTTTCTTTTCTTTTCTTTTTTTTTTTTAAAAAGAAATGCCTCCAAACCTTTCTTTAAAATGAGATAAGAAAAAGGATTATTTGGGGGAAATAAAAAGAGGAGCGTAAAACTGATAGCGCGTAGCTACTCAAATGCTATCTTTATACACAGTTATTACAAGAGATTAATGGGCTTGGAAAGGATGTCTATCTACCCCCACCACCACCACCAACCTCTGGCTTTCCAGCCAAAAATGAGAAAACGCAAACGTTACTTTGAAAATTGATTAAAAGAGGATTAGCAGCACGAACGATGGCGATAATCAGACCTAGTTCTGATAGATATTCCGCTGAAATCCGTGATGACTAGAAGCACTCAGGGCTCTTAAGCTAACTTTATTGCTAAAAATATGGCAGAGTCTCCAACGAGACTGGAAGGAGGCGTCAAGAGGGGAGCGAGCTTGGAGTCCTTGCAGAAAGAGACACAGGACTGTGAAGGTGAGGAGCTTGGCGTGAATTCTGATGGTCATAATTCGGTCGCTGACCCTTTGAGAGGCTTTCAGCTGCTCTAATGAATGCCTTGCTTAGAATAAACACCACTTCGTTTATTTTCAATCAATCAGAATAGAGCTGGAAGGTACCTTGGAGGTCTTCTAGTCCAATCTTGACAGTTAGAACAATTAATCATTGGAACAACTTGCCTCCAGAAGTTGTGGATGCTCCAAAACTGGTAGATTTTAAGAAGATGTTGGATATTTGTCTGAAGTGGTGTAGAGTTTCCTGCCTAAGCAGGGGGTTGCAGTGGTGGGTTCCTCCCAGTTCAGCCCAGTTCTGCCGAGCCGGTAGCGGTGACAATATGATGTCACCGAACCGGTTCTTCCTCCCTGCCCCACGTTATTCTTCCCCCCCGCCCCACGTTATTCTTACCTTTTATTTGGCCCCACTCCCAATCTATTGCTGCCTCCTGAGTCCCAGCTGATGGCTAGAGGGAAAAAAACTGTTTAAACTCTTGCCGCGGGGCTTCAAAGGGCTGCCCTACAGCTGATCAGTGTTAAAAGAAAACAAATGAGTAGATCAGTGCCTGCAAAAATACATGAGTAGATCAGTGCCTGCAAAAATAAATGGGTAGACCAGTGCCTGCAAAAATACATGAGTAGACTGGTGCCTGCAAAAATACATGAGTAGATCAGTGCCTGCAAAAATAAATGGGTAGACCAGTGCCTGCAAAAATACATGAGTAGATCAGTGCCTGCAAAAATAAATGGGTAGACCAGTGCCTGCAAAAATACATGAGTAGATCAGTGCCTGCAAAAATACATGAGTAGATCAGTGCCTGCAAAAATAAATGGGTAGACCAGTGCCTGCAAAAATACATGAGTAGATCAGTGCCTGCAAAAATACATGAGTAGATCAGTGCCTGCAAAAATAAATGGATAGATCGGTACAGCTCTGCAAGCAGTTAAAAGCCTGGTAGACCAGTACCTCTGCTAAATCCTAAATAATTGTCACATGACCATCAAGCCACACCCACAAAATAAGCTACGCCCACAGAACCGGTAGTAAAAAAATTTAGAACCCACCCCTGGGGGGTTGGACTAGAAGACCTCCAAGGTCCCTTCCAACTCTGTTATTCTAAATTCTGAATTCAATCCCCTGCTGAAGCAGGAGACCTGATACTATTTCAGATCAGTAACTGTCCCGTCTTTTCTTACATTTCTCCAGTGATGAAACACTCACAATTTCTGAAGGCAAGCTGTTCCACTGGTTAATTGTCCGCACTGTTAGGAAGTTTCTCCTTAGTTCTGCTTCTCTCCTTGAGTAGTTTCCATCCATTGCTTCTTGTCTCATCTTTTGATGCTTTGGAAAATAAGTTGACCACATCTTCTTTGTTGCAGGCTCTCAAATACTGGAAGACAGCTATCATGTCACCCCTAATCCTTTTTCTCTAGACTGGCCACACCCAAATCCTGCAACCGTTCTTCATATGTTTTCATCTCCAGGCCTTTAATCATCCTAGTTACTCTTCGTTGCGCTTTTTCCAAAGTCTCAACTTTGGCAAACATGAACAATTTCAGTAAGGAATCGTAGAGAGTCTGTTGAAATTTGGACCTGCGATATGACTTGGCTTTTTCAGAATTAATTTTTCAGATATGTTTTAACAGCCTTGTAAGTTAGGAGGGATTCAACCTAGAAATAAGGAGGAATTTTCTGACAGTGAGAACAATCAAACAATGCAACAGAAGCTACCTTCAGAAGTTGTGGGAGCTTCATCCCTGGAGGCTTTCAAGAAGAGACTGGACTGCCATCTGTCAAAAATGGTGTAGTCTCCTGCTTGGGTGGGGGGTTGGACTAGATGACCTACAAGGTCCCTTCCAACTCTCTTAATCTGCTAAATCTGTTATCTGAAGAAGGAATCTTGACTGAACACCTCTGGACACCGGCAATGGTGATCTAATACAGTTTAACAGCAGTTTCTTAAAGACCAGATGTTCTCCAGAGATGCCAGGAATTGAACATGGGACCTTCTGCTTGCAAACTAAGTTCTACATCTCCAAACTACATTGCTTTCCTTCTTTGTAGGAGCTGTCAAACTGAGGTTGAACTCAATGTGCCAGCTCATACCAGATTCTTCCCTTCTCTTTGCATTATTCATAATTCTTTCATCTTCTCTGCGAAATTCATAATGCCGCCCCACCCTCGACAAAGCCCTGCCAGCGGAAAATATTCCTCATTTCCAAAGACACCTTTGTTCTTTTCAGCTCGTTTGCTTGCTCTTCTTTTGAGTGTCTCAGTTGAAAGTCAGCAGAAGCCTTAAATGATGTTCTAATCATTGGCAGCTCCGCAACAAATGAGAGGTAAGAACAATGGAAGAGGCTGTTCTGTGACTTTGCACAGAAGAAGGAGGCTGCGGGAGGAAAGAGGGGAGGGGAGAGATTTTGGAAAAGTCTGTGTTTTTCAAAACAGGGAGCCAACACATGTCACACTCGGCTCAGAAATTGCAGGTGGCACAAAAAAACCCCTTCCAGGGTGGTGACTTAAATATTAGCCTCAACTTGGAAATTCAGCTGCAGGGCAAAAATTCTCAACTAGGGAACATTACCAGTGCAAAGAGTGTGGGCTTTGTTTCATGTTTATAGTCAGTAGCTTGCCCTGAAACCAGCAGCCAGCAACCAATAACTGGATAAGCAGGGATTGACACCAGACAAACAATCAAGCAGAAAACAATACCCTAATCAAGGAACTACTGAAGAGAAAATTGCCCCTCCAGCGACTGAAAGGAGAAGCTACTATATATAAACAGGAAGCAAAGTCCCCACCCTTGTAGCATTGATGATGTTCCCTAGTTGGGTCATGAAATGTCTGCAAGAAAAAACAAGCTCAGAGAGCACCAGGGACTCCAGAGTCCTCCTCCTAGCACTGATGATGTTCCCTATTTAGGTCATGGGACATTTGCAAGAAAACCATCAAGCTCAGAGAGCACCAAAGACCATACAATCCTCCTCCTCCTCCTCCTCTCTCTTCTAACACTGATGATGTTCCCTACTTGGGTCATGGGATCTTCTTCTTCTTCTTCTTCTTCTTCTTCTTCTTCTTCTTCTTCTTCTTCTTCTTCTTCTTCTTCTTCTTCTTCTTCTTCTTCTTCTTCTTCTTCCTCCTCCTCCTCCTCCTCCTCCTCCTCCTCCTCCTCCTCCTCCTCCTCCTCCTCCTCCTCCTCCTCCTCCTAGCACTGATGATGTTCCCTACTTGGGTTATGAGATGTTTACAAGAAAACCATCAAGCTCAGAGAGCACCAAAGACCATACAGTCGTTATTGTCCTCCTTCTCCTCCTCCTCCTCTTCTTTCTCTTCTCCCTTCTAGCTCTGATGATGTTCCCTACTTGGGTCATGAGATGTTTGCAAGAAAACCATCAAGCTCAGAGAGCACCAAGGTCCACACAGTTCTCCTCCTCCTCTCCCTTCCAGCACGGATAACGTTCCCTAGTTGGGTCACGAGAGCACCAAGGCCCCCACCATTCAACCCCCGAGTTACAAATATTCTCTTCTTCTCAAAATCCATTCAGAACAATAGAAATTACAGTTTGTAAGCACGGGGGTGGGGAGGGAGAATTATGAAGTGAGAACGATTACAATTTTCTTTAAATAAATTTTTTCCCACATCTTGTCATTAGGAATTGACCCTCCCTCCCCTCCCCAAATCTGTGTCGGAAGCACATCAAGGTTCGCAAGAGAGGCGGTCACAATGATGTCCCTCCTTTCCAGCAGCAGGTTCTCCAACTGAGTTGTTTTCCCCTCACAATGGCCTCTAATAGATTTCCAACACAACCTCGCAATCCTGTTGCTTTGATGAGCCTCATCTGGTCGGTCTTCCTGGCTCGTCCGTGCGAAGTGCAAATTTGGGTTTTCAAGTGTGTCTCTTCCTCTGTTCATTACCCAGCTTCGCCTCTAAAAAAAAAAATCACTTTTGTATCAAATGGCATTCCTCTTTCTTTTATTCTCCTGCTGCATTACGCTACCTGATGATAATTGCTTGTATAACAGAAAAGAAAGCACCTTTTTAAAAAAAAAAGAAAAAGAAAGAAAGAAAGAAAAAAGAGGAAGGGGTTGGGTGGGGATTGGACCAATTTAAGCGCTCGACTTAGCAAAATCTCTTTTTCTGCTCTCGTTTTTCATGCCGGAGGATGTGGATAATACTGACATGTCGAGCATTGTCAAGCTTTTTAGCATTTTTTTTTCTTGAGGCCACCATGGGAGAAGGAAAAGATATAGATATAAAAGGATTCTTAATGTTTCTTGATATGGATGTTCTTTGGAGTAAATTGGGAACAGGAATTTTGGGGGGGAAAAAAGAAAAGAAAGGCTCCTCAATGGTTTGGTGTTTTTTTTTTTTTTTTTTGGTGAATATTCTTGGAAGTGGAGAAAAAAAAAGAGACAAATTTTGATTATTAGTGCTTGGGTCCATCGCCTTGGCTTGCCCTCACTTTCTTTCACCCTCTTTGATGGTTGGCCTCACTTGACCTCACTCGTGTAGTGGGTCACCTCAATCTAACTGGTGGAAAAATCATTCGATGCCAGCCCACTCACAAGGCCCGCTCGGATTTCTCAGGGGAGCCAAGAACTCTTTATCCATGGAAGAACCAGGAGAAACTCTGGCATCAAAAAGCCACTGAACAAAAAATGGGATGTGGCTTCCTTCCTTCCTTCCTTCCTTCCTTCCTTCCTTCCTTCCTTCCTTCCTTCCTTCCTTCCTTCCTTCCTTCTTTCTTTCTATCCTTTCATCCATCCTTCCTTCTTTCTTTCCTTCCATCCATCCATCCATCCTTCCTTCCTACCCCCCTCCCTCCCTCCCTCTCTTCCCTCCCTCTCTTCCCTCTCTTTCTTCTTTCTTTCCTTCCTTCCCTCCCTCCCTCTCTTCCATCTCTTTCTCCTTCCTTCCTTCCTTCCTTCCTTCCTTCCTTCCTTCCTTCCTTCCTTCCTTCCTTCCTTCCTTCCTTCCTTCCAATCTCCTGTCAGGGTTCCAAGTAATAGACCCATAGCAAGCAAAACTCCGAGACAGGTAGATTCCTCAAAGAATATAGCTTGATTGGATATATCATATTGGCACAGATCTGGTGGAAACCGACTCTGAAGGCTCCCACTTAATTTTCACCTAATTAAAAGTAAAAGTTTGCCAGTTTCTTAAAACAGTCAGTCACACGGTCCAATCATGGCTCCATCTGGTTGCCTGATGACATCACTCCTCCTTCCTCTGAGCAGGTGTGAGAATGTCCTTGGTTCCCAAGAGAAAGTATTTTGTTTTGGCTACAAAGTCCCAACTACCTCAAATCCCCCCTCCCTATCCCTCAACTCCAGTGTGGCAACACTGACGCTCCAAGATGGCTTTGGTCAGGTCAGCTTCAGGGTTGACATCTTCCTTCCTTCCTTCCTTCCTTTTCCTCCCTCCCTCCTTTTGCCTTCCTCCCTCCCTTCCTTTTCCTTCCTTCCTCCCTCCCTCCTTCTGCCTCCCTCCCTCCCTCCCTTCTCCTTCCTTATCCTTCCTTCCTTCCTTCCTTCCTTCCTTCCTTCCTTCCTTCCTTCCTTCCTTCCTTCCTTCCTTCTCCTTCCTTACTCCCTCCCCTTCTGCCTTCCTTCCTTCCTTTTCCTCCCTCCCTCCCTCCCTCCCTCCCTCCCTCCCTTCTTTCCCCTCCCCTCCCCTCCCCCTCCCCCCTCCCCTCCCCTCCTCTTCTTTCATAAACTTAGCAATGAACAGGCTGGTGGAACCAAGTTTTGTGTAATGGTTAATGACACCAGTCTAGAAAACAGCAGATTGTGAGTTCTCGTCCAATCTTGGGCATAAAACCAGCAAGGGGACCTTGGGCTAGTCCACCTCTCTCAACCCCAGTATGGCAAACAACTTCTGAAAACCCTTGGCAAGAAGAAAGCTACCATTCAACCTGACTTGAAGGCGAGCGCACAGACAGACAGACAGACAGACAGACAGACAGACAGAGCATGGGTTTGGTTTGTAAGAACGAGAAATTATTGCTTAATTCTGAATGGGCATTTTTTCCCGACCTAAAATCAACTCTGGGAATCCTTAGGGCCTTCCTCCCTTCTCGCTTTGCCCTCTAACCACCTGCATCATTAGAAAATTAGTAAAGCGATTTTCCTTAAACCAACTCCACTATTAAGCATCCAAAGACGAGTCGTTACCAAGATTCAATGTGACAGCCTCTCTAATGACGCCGGGAGCTTGATAGTCCCAGGATGCTAATGAAGTATTGACTGGATATAGAGAGCTTCCAATGTCTGTGGCAGGTTGGGAGTTTCCAGACTAACGGAAATGAGCTTTTAATTCTTAGTTTCTGGATAGGAAGCACTGTAATAAGCCCCGTATGAGCCATGGTGACACAGTGGTTAGAGTGCAACATTGTAGGCTACTTCCTCTGACTTGCCAGCTGCCTGCAGTTTGGCAGTTCGAATCTCACCAGGCTCAAGGTTGACTCAGCCTTCCATCCTTCCGAGGTCGGTAAAGTGAGGAGACCCAGATTGTTGGGGGCAAGAAGGCTGATTCTGTAAACTGCTTAGAGAGGGCTGGAAAGTACTGTGAAGCAGTATATAAGTTTAAGTGTTATTGCTAGTACTATTGTCCTTCCTTCCTTCCTTCCTTCCTTCCTTCCTTCCTTCCTTCCTTCCTTCCTTCCTTCCTCCCTCCCTCCCTCCCTCCCATCTCTTTCTCCTTCCTTCCCTTCCTCCCTCCCATCTTTCCCCTCCCTCCCTCCCTCCCTCCCTCCCTCCCTCCCTCCCTCCCTCCTTCCTTCCTTCCTTCCTTCCTTCCTTCCTTCCTTCCTTCCTTCCTTCCATCACTCTGCCCAGTGCCATCAGTTTGATCCTGACCGGCTCAAGGTTGACTCAGCCTTTCCATCCTTCTGAGGGGAGTAAAATGAGGACCCAGATTGTTGGGGGCAAGAGGCTGACTCTGTAAACCGCTTAGAGAGGGGCTGTAAAAGCACTGTAAAGTGGTATATGTTAGTTCTGGTATATGGTATCCTTGATGATAGTTGAAAAACCTGCATTTTTAAAAATCCCTTTCGATATGCATTTCACCCAGTTAGACCCCTTTAATAGGTAATATTCCCTCCCACCCTCCAACATTTTTTTTTGCAGGCAAGTCTCTGATCCAAAGTACATTATATGCTATTTCTAATTATGCATATAGATTTGCACACAGTTTTTTTCCCCTAATAAGCACCATTTGCTCTGCAGGCTGTGTTTACATAAGAGCTCTGAATTATCTGGAAATATGCAACTGTCTGCTGATAATTGCATTCCGGTTTACAGATTAGTTAAACTCAAATACATTTTGTTTTCTGCAGTCCCCGTGTGGTACAGTTCCCTGTGATTTGGGGTTTCTTACATTTTTTTAATAAGAGGCACATGGCCATTAATAAAACAGGGCAAAAAAAAAATTACTTTCTTGTGTGAGGTTCTTTGCATTTGGCCTTTTGCTCTACCTGTATTATAGTAAAATATCTTGCAAAAATAAAGTTTAAACTCAACTGCTGCTTTTCTTGATGTATTTGATCAGTGTATACATGCACACAGAAATATGAGATTTTCCATAAAATACACTGAAAAAAATTTGGATGAAAAATCCTTCCTTCCTTCCTTCCTTCCTTCCTTCCTTCCTTCCTTCCTTCCTTCCTTCCTTCCTTCCTTCCTTCCTCCCTCCCTCCCTCCCTCCCTTCCTTTCTTCTCTTTTTCCTTCCTTCCTCCCTCCCTCCGTTCTTTCCTCCCTCCCATTTCTTTCTCCTTCCTTCCCTCCTTCCTTCCTCCCTTCCTTCCTCCCTCTCTCCCATCTCTTTCTCCTTCCTTCCTTCCCTCCCTCCCTCCCTCTCATCTCTTTCTCCTTCCATCCTTCCTCTTTCCCTCCATCCTCTCCTTCCCATTTGCAGTGTCCCACAATCACATAACTGCAATTTACTTTTTTTTTTTTGCAATAAAACTGATATTTATTTCCAGTTTCCAGCAAGGAACCCCCCTTGCAGACAACAGATTCCCTTAACCACCACACACACAAATATGTCCTAAAATATCAGTTATGGTCACAAGGCAATCCGCTTAATGACCGGCACGACTCAGAATTGTAGTTCCGAGTTAAAGGACAGTTGTAAATGGAGAAACCCCCCGTAGTTGCTAGGAGCTGAACTCCTTTGGAGGAAGTTTACATGTTTATACATTATTCAGAGTTCATTGATATTCAGAATGGCAATAGATCAGCATCAAAATAGCATTGGCATGACTTGGGCAGGCCACCGCGCCATTTCTTACGGTTTCAAACAAAGACGTTTTTTGCAAAGTTTCTACACCCCTTTCTGAGTAACCAAAGCTGGCACGAACCCCATTTGGGGTCTCCTTAATCTGTGTTCATCGGTTCTCGTGAAACTCTGAGCATGAACATGAAGGGAAGACAAATCCTTTCCTTTCTAATGAAGAGAAAAAACAACAAGATTGCCTCAAATATGCCAGCTGTTCCTGACACCGAGCAAATGCCCCCAGATTCACAGATAATTGGGCATCTACACAGGCTCCGAAATGTAGAGCAGAGAATTATTCTGGTCATTACTATTAGGGAAACAAAGCGCCATCATTAGTCATTGGAAAGTGTCTCCTACGTTTCATTCGCCTATTTTGGGATCACCTTCCATAATAGCTCTTCGGGAGCTGCTGACGTGCTCTTTCAGAGATATTACGAAGTTCTGGAACTCGAGGTAGAACTTTCAGAGTTCAGAACTAGAGGATTACGACGGAGTTACAACTCTTCTTCTTTCGTGATGGTGAATTGGGGGCAGTGGTGAAATTCAATTTTTTTTTTACTACCAGTTCTGTGGGCGTGGCTTGATGGGCGTGGTGTGACTTGGTGGGCATGGCAGGGGAAGGATACTGCAAAATCCCCATTCCCACCCCACTCCTGGGGGAAGGATATTGCAAAATCTCCATTCCCACCCCACTCCAGGGGAAGGATAATGCAAAATCTCCATTCCCACCCCACTCCTGGGGGAAGGATATTGCAAAATCTCCATTCCCACCCCACTCCAGTGGAAGGATACTGCAAAATCTCCATTTCCTCCCCACTCCTGGGGGAAGGATATTGCAAAATCTCCATTCCCACTCCACTCCAGGGGAAGGATACTACAAAATCTCATTCCCTCCCCACTCCTAGGGGAAGGATATTGCAAAATCTCCATTCCCACCCCACTCTGGGACCAGCCAGAGGTGGTATTTGCTGGTTCTCCGAACTATTCAAAATTTCCGCTACCTGTTCTCCAGAACCTATCAGAACCTGCTGGATTTCACCCCTGATAGGGGCTGTCCCCCCCTCTCCAGTGGCTGGGTGGGGTGGGGTGGGAGGTGTTTATTTATTTATTTTTGCATTGTCCAACAGCCAATTCAATTTGAAGGAATTTGATAGTGTCCTTGTGGAATTCCTGGAAGGAGAGTGGCCAAAATTCTTGGTCATGGCTTGCCTTCCAAGGAGCTATTCGCAGCATTGATGCACTGGACTTCCGTTTTTGAAGGAGAGGTCACTCTGGAAATCATGCTGATATTTGCTGTTCTGGAACCTGGAAAAAGAAAATCAAGGAAAGTATCTAGTTCTTCCATTACCCAGATAGGTTGCAAAACCTGGTAGATTATATACAACCCCTGTGTCAGGCCTGGAAGCCATCTTTTGCATTGGGCCTTCAGGCCTGCCACGTATAGTGCTGTGGGAAACTGGGAGGGTGGATTGTATGGAACAGGGGTGATATGTAGTCATAATAACATTCCTTTCTCAGAGTTTCAAGGACATCTTGCCCTGCACCTTAAAGGCTGGAACTGGGAGGCATCTCCAGTTGGGATGGTGCATTGATTGGACCATGTGATGAACATTTGGGTGCTGGGCAGGGACTTGGACTTTCCTTTGGGTGGGGAAAACCTGGAAAATTTCAGATTCGGGTTTTCCCAGATGTGCCAATATGACATCTCTAATAAAATGGAACTTTGAGGAACTTCAAGCCTTGGAGTCTTCTTCTGTTGGGGGTGTTTCTTGGAACCCTGACACCCTGAAGTTTGGTTTCAATGGAGCACCAAGACATGCATTCAAGAGAGATAGAATAACAGAGTTGGAAGGGACCTTGGAGGTCTTCTAGTCCAACCCCCTGCTTAGGCAGGAAATCCTACACCACTTCAGGCAAATGGTTATCCAACATCTTCTTAAACATTTCCAGTGTTGGAGCATTCACATCTTCTTGAGGCAAGTTGTTCCACTGGTTAATTGTTCTCACTGTCAGGAAATTTCTTCTTAGTTCTAAGTTGCTTCTCTCCTTGATTAGTTTCCACCCATTGTTTCTTGTCCTGCCCTCAGGTGCTTTGGAGAATAGCTTGCCTCCCTCTTCTTTGTGGCAGCCACTGAGATACTGGAAAACTGCTATCATGCCTCCCCAGTCCTTCTTTTCATTAAACTAGACATACCCAGTTCCTGCAACCGTTCTTCATATGTTTTAGCTTCCAGTCCCCTCATCATCTTTGCTGCTCTTCTCTGCACTCTTTCTAGAGTCTCCACATCTTTTTAACATCGTGGCGACAAAAACTGAATTCAGGATTCCAAGTGTGGACACTCCTTTGTTTCCCCAGCTGTCGCTCTCTCTCCATCAGAGAAATTCTTAAGTGCCCCAAGCATTAAAATAGAAAATAGCCTTTGAAGAGGAAAAATACCTGTGAAATTTTGCAAGCTGGATCTCATCCCAGTAAAAGCTTGAATGTCCATCAGACACCAGATTTCCTGCCACAGTAAGTTTGTTGCATAAATCCATGGGTTAGTCTACAAGGTTTCCCAAAGACTCTTATTTATCCAGGGAATCAAACTTTCATTTTTCTGCACCTAATTGCAGGTCTCCTTGATTTGATTCCTCCCTGTTAAGGATATTGTTGTTGTGTTACCAACCAGCAGAGTGTAGAGCACAGAGAAACGTTGCTGAGAGCAATGAATAAGAGATGAGCAAACTGGTTTATCAAAAGTTTACTTTATAGTGAAAAAACAATCTCATAGTCTTTTAAATCAATCCAAGTCTTTGCCAGTTAAATCCGTCCAGTGATACAAAAACTCTTCTTACCACACAAACAGTAGTTGGTTAGAATAACAAACTCACTCTGGTTCACAAACCACGATGGTAGCACAATGGTAGCAACTCCTCACACAATGGTAGCTTATCATCAACTGAATACTTTACAGTACCTTTCTTAAATACGTTTACAACCAGTGATTATCTAATTACAGCATAACTCAGCATTACAATGAATCAGCAGGAAAACTTTAAAGTC